>NC_053501.1:112058179-112075679 GCF_905171775.1 Rana temporaria
TCCCTCATGTGGTATGATCTGTTTGACCACATATATAAATATATGTCAGCCTATACTCATGGGTGTATCGGCGATCGGAGGCTGCGTCGTCTGCGTCTGTCTGTCCTCCTTCCCTCCGTGTCTCACATCCGCCCGTCCCTCCCGGCCCATGAAACTTCCAGCCCTCCCGGCCCGTTCCACATGAAACTTCCGCTCGCCTCCGCCAGCCGCTGCGCAAGTTTGGTCCTTCCATGGATACGTGAAAGAAGAGATTCGCCAAACTTTACCCGACCATGTCCAGGTGAGCGCCGCCATGGAATACGTCCTTTCATGGGGGAAGGGGGGCGGGGGTTTATTTTGTCCGAAATTGGAAGAAAAAGTTGGCTTTATTTGTAAACAAAGGAGTTTGGGGAGCATTGTGTTTGCTGTGTGATGTCATTCTTCTGTGGGGTTACATGATCGATCCATCGATCTATCTATCTATCTATCTATCTATCTATCTATCTATCTATCTATCTATCTATGTATGTATCTATCTATCTAGGTATCATCAACGTATCTATCATCTATCGATCTATCTATCTATCATCTATGTATCATCAACGTATCTATCATCTATCTATCTATCTATCTATATCTATCTATCTATCTATCTATCTATCTATCTATCATCTATGTATGTATGTATCTATCTATCTATCTATCTATCTATCTATCTATCTATCTATCTAGGTATCATCAACGTATCTATCATCTATCTATCTATCTATCTATATCTATCTATCTATCTATCTATCTATCTATCTATCTATCTATCTATCATCTATGTATGTATGTATGTATCTATCTATGTATCATCAACGTATCTATCATCTATCTATCTATCTATCTATCTATCTATCTATCTATCTATCTATCTATCTATCTATCTATCTATCTATCTATCTGTCATCTATGTATGTATGTATCTATCTATGTATCATCAACGTATCTATCATCTATCTATCTATTTATCTATCTATCCATCTATCATTCATTCTCTATCTATCTATCTATCTATCTATCTATCTATCTATCTATCTATCTATCTATCTATCATCTATGTATGTATGTATCTATCTATCTATGTATCATCAACGTATCTATCATCTATCTATCTATTTATCTATCTATCCATCTATCATTCATTCTCTATCTATCTATCTATCTATCTATCTATCTATCTATCTATCTATCTATCTATCATCTATGTATGTATGTATCTATCTATCTATCTATCTATCTATCTATCATCTATCGATCTATCTATCTATCTATCATCTATGTATCATCAACGTATCTATCATCTATCTATCTATCTATCTATCTATCTATCTATCTATCTATCTATCTATCTATCATCTATGTATGTATGTATCTATCTATGTATCATCTATCTATCTATCTATCTATCTATCTATCTATCTATCTATCTATCTATCATCTATGTATGTATGTATCTATCTATGTATCATCAACGTATCTATCATCTATCTATTTATATATCTATCCATCTATCATTCATTATCTATCTATCTATCTATCTATCTATCTATCTATCTATCTATCTATCTATCTATCTATCTATCTATCTATATATATATTCCTTGTTCTGTTTTCTGCTTTCTTTCTGTTTTTACTCTCTTCTATTTTTTCCTCTTTCTCTCTTCTGCCGCCATCCTCCACTTTTCCTTCTTCTCTCTATCTTTTCTCTCTTATTCTTCCTTCCTTCCTTCCTTCCTTCCTTCCTTCCTTCCTTCCTTCCTTCCTTCCTTCCTTCCTTCCTTCCTATCTCTTGTTCTCTATATCTTTTCTCTCTCACCCTTCCTCTCTTCCTTCCATCCCTCCTTTATTCCAATCTCTTGTTCTCTCTCTCTTTCTCTTCCTTCCTTCCAATCTCTTGTTCTTTCTCTCTCTTCTTTTCCTTCTATCTCTTGTTCTCTCTATCTTTTCTCTTCCTCCCTTCCATCCTTCCTTCCTTCCAGCCTCTTGCTCTCTCTCCCTCTTCCTTCATTCCTATGTCTTGTTCTTTCTTTCTCTATATCTTTTCTCTCTCTTCTTTCTTTCTTTCTTTCCTTCCTTTCTTCCACCCACCCTTACTTCCAATCTCTTGTTCTCTCTCTTCCTTCATTCATATCTCTTGTTTTCTTTTTTTCTCTCACCCTTCCTTCCTGCCAATCTCTTGTTCTCTCTCTCCCCTCATTCCTTTCTTCCTTCCTTCCTATCTCTTGTTCTCTCTCTTCCTTCCTATCTCCTGTTCTCTCTATCTTTTCTCTCTCACCCCTTCCTTCTTTGCTTATTTCCTTCCTTCCTCTCGCTTTCTTCTTATTTCTTGTTCTCTCTCTTTACTACTCTTTTTTTCTCTCTTTTCATCCATATGTCCTGCCCTTTACCTCTTCCACCCTCTCACTTTCTTTCTTCTTTTCCTTTTGCTCTCTTCCCTTTCTGCTCTCTCTTTCTCACTTTCTTCCCCATGTGTTGCTTTCTCCCTGTTCCACTTTCTCTTCTCCTTTTTTACTCTCACTTTTTCCTTTCTTTCATTCTGTCTTTCTTTTCTTCGTTCTTTCTTTCTTTCTTTCTTTCTTTCTTTCTTTCTTTCTTTCTTTCTCTTTCTTTCCCTTTCCTTCCTTCCACTTGCTCTCTTTTCCGCTCTATTTCTCACTTTCTTCTTCCCCATGTGTTGCTCTCGCTCCCAGTTCACCTCTCTCTTTGTTTTTTCTCTTACTTTTTCCTTTCTTTCGTTCTCGATCATTTCATACTTATCTCTTGCTCTCTATCTCTTCCACTCTCCCTTTCTCCCTCTCTCACACTCTCTTTTTTTTCCTCTCTCTCTCTCTGTTCTTTTCTATTACTTGCTCTATCTCCTCCACTCTTTCTTTCTTCCTCCCTATCTCTTGTTCTCTTCTTTTTCTATTCTTTCTTTTCCTTCCTCTCTTTTTTTCTCTCTCCCTCTTTCACTCCTTTTCTTTTCCTCTCTCCCTCTCTCTCCCTCCTTTTCTATTTCTTGCTCTCTCCATCTTCCACTCTTTCTTTTTCCTCTCTCTCTCTCTTTCCCTATCTATTTCTTGCCCTTTCTCTCTCCCTCTTCCACTCTTTCTTTTACCCTCGCTCTCTCTTCTTTTCTCTCTCCCTCTTCCACTCTTTCTTTTACCCTCGCTCTCTCTTCTTTTCTCTCTGCCTCCTCCACTCCTTCTTTTCTTTTCCTCTCTCTCCCTTTCTATTTCTTGCCCTTTCTCTCTCCCTTTTCCACTCTTTCTTTTACCCTCGCTCTCTCTTCTTTTCTCTCTCCCTCTTCCACTCTTTCTTTTACCCTCGCTCTCTCTTCTTTTCTCTCTGCCTCTTCCACTCCTTCTTTTCTTTTCCTCTCTCTTCCTTTCTATTTCTTGCCCTTTCTCTCTCCCTCTTCCACTCTTTCTTTTACCCTCGCTCTCTCTTCTTTTCTCTCTGCCTCTTCCACTCCTTCTTTTCTTTTCCTCTCTCTTCTTTTCTATTTCTTGCTCTCACCCTCTTCCACTCTCTTTTCTTTCTTCCCCTCACCCCCCCCCACCCCCACCTCCGCCTCATTCATATAACAACCTTGCACATTTCCCCACACATCAGACAATCCTGCCACTCCCACCCCCAGTCTGGGAAGGGTTAAGTCCCCCCATTGTCTGTGAAGTTTATGGATTTTGTATTAGCGGCGGTCTCTGTGTTGTGCGGCTGCTCTCAGCATGGAACATCTGTCACCTCTACGCCGGAATCACCCGGTTGACAAGTCATCTGTTCCCTCGCCGTCTAGGGTGGTAACGGCCCCATCCCTAGTAAACAACCATCAGCAGTTGCTGATCTCGGTTTCTCGGGCCTCGCTCTTGAGGTTCTGCGCTTTTTTGGCCCTCGAAAGGTTAATTCGACCTGATTTTTATTTTTATGTGCCAATCATACACCAACTTTTGAATTGGAAATGGTCAAATTTTGGGTCTTCAGAGAAATAAAATCGTCATATGGCCTATGAAAACGTTCAAGGTGACCATAGACGAAGAGACGTAGTGTCGATGGCGAGGACCAACCGGGTCCTCAAAATAATATTCCAAGCTACATTGTTTCTTTTTGTATATCTGATTTTTTTTTAACCTTTTTAAATTGTGTGCATAGGCGGTGTTGACCCGTATGCTACTTTTACGTGAGTGTTGACCCGTATGCTATCCTTACACTAACCCTATGTGAGAGTCAACCCTTGTGTTACCTTTACGTCAACCCGTATGCTATCCTTACACTAATCTTTACACTACCCCTATGTGAGAGACAACCCTTGTGTTACCTTTACGTCAACTTGTATGCTATCCTTACACTATACCTATGTGAGAGCCAACCCTTATGGTACCTTTACGTCAACCCGTATGCTATCCTTACACTAACCCTATGTGAGAGCCAACCCTTGCGTTACCTTTACGTCAACATGTATGCTATCCTTACACTAACCCTATGTGAGAGACAACCCTTGTGTTACCTTTACGTCAACATGTATGCTATCCTTACACTACCCCTATGGGAGAGCCAACCCTTATGTTACCTTTACATTAACCCTTACACTACCCCATGTGAGAGTCAACCCTTATATTACCTTTACGTCAACATGTATGCTACCCTTACGTTACCCCTATATGAGAGTTAACCCTTATATTACCTTTACGTTAACCCGTATGCTACCCTTACGTTACCCCTTACACTACTCCTATGTGAGAGTCAACCCTTATATTACCTTTACGTTAACCCTTACGCTACCCATACACGAGTCTTAACCTGTATGCTACCTTTTCGTGAGTGTTAAGACCCAAGTAGGAGTAGCATAAGGCTTAACATTAACGAAAAGGTAGCATAAAGGGTTAAGACTCAAGTAAGGGTAGCGTAAGGGTTAACCCTTATGCTACCTTTTTCGTGAGTGTTAACCTTTATGCTATTACGTGAGGGTTAACCCTTACCTGAATGTTAACCTGTATGCTACCCTTACAAGAGTCTTAACCCTGGCGCTACCTGTTGGTGAGTGTTAACCCTTACGCTACCTATGCATGAGTCTTAACCCTTATGCTACCTTTTCGTGAGTGGTAGGACCCAAGTAGGGGGTACCGTAAGGGTTAACGCTCACGAAAAGGAGGCATAAGGGTTAAGACTCAAGTAAGAGTAGCGTAAGGGTTAACCAACCCATATGCTACCTTTTTGTGAGTGTTAACCCTTACCTGAATGTTAACCTGTATGCTACCCTTACAAGAGTCTTAACCCTGGCGCTACCTGTTGGTGAGTGTTAACCCTTGCGCTACCCATGCATGAGTCTTAACCCTTATGCTACCTTTTCGTGAGTGGTAAGACCCAAGTAGGGGTAGCCTTAAGGGTTAACGCTCACGAAAAGGAGGCATAAGGGTTAAGACTCAAGTAAGAGTAGCGTAAGGGTTAACCAACCCATATGCTACCTTTTTGTGAGTGTTAACCCTTACCTGAATGTTAACCTGTATGCTACCCTTACATGAGTCTTAACCCTTATTCTACCTTTTCATGAGTGGTAAGACCCAAGTAGGGGTAGCATAAGGGTTAACGCTCATGAAAAGGTAGCATAAGGGTTAAGACTCAAGGAAGGGTAACGTAAGGGTTAACCCATATGCTACCTTTTTGTTAAAGTTAACCCTTACCTGAATGTTAACCTGTATGCTACCCTTACATGGGTCTTAACCCTTGTGCTACCTGTTGGTGAGTCTTAACCCTTATGCTACCTTTTCCTGAGTGGTAAGACCCAAGTAGGGGTAGCGTAAGGGTTAACGGTCATGAAAAGGTAGCATAAGGGTTAAGATTTAAGGAAGGGTAACGTAAGGCTTAACCCATATGCTACCTTTTTGTTAAAGTTAACCCTTACCCGAATGTTAACCTGTACGCTACCCTTGCATGAGTCTTAACCCTTATGCTACCTTTTCGTGAGTGGTACCGTAAGGGTTAACACGCTTGAAAAGGTACCATAAGGGTTAAGACTCAAGTAAGAGTAGCGTAAGGGTTAACCAACCCATATGCTACCTTTTCATGAGTGTTAACCCCTTACCTGAATGTTAACCTGTATGCTACCCTTACATGAGTCTTAACCCTTGTGCTACCTGTTGGTGAGTCTTAACCCTTATGCTACCTTTTCACGAGTGGTAAGAGCCAAGTAGGGGTAGCGTAAGGGTTAACGCTCATGAAAAGGTAGCATAAGGGTTAACCCTTCCTTGAGTCTTAACCCTTATGCTACCTTTTTGTGAGCGTTAACCCTTACCCCTACTTGGGTCTTACCACTCAAGAAAAGGTAGCATAAGGGTTAAGACTCAAGTAAGGGTAGTGTAAGGGTCCACCCTTATGCTATCTTCTCTTGAGTCTTATGCTACCTTTTCATGAGTGGTAAGACCCCAAGCAGGGGTAGCGTAAGGGTTAACGCTCACAAAAAGGTAGCATAAGGGTTAACCCTTCCTTGAGTGTCAACCCTTATACGCTACCTTTACGTGGTTCTTAACCCATATGCTACCTTTTTCGTGAGTGTTAACCCTTACCCAAATGTAAACCTGTATGCTACCCTTACAGGAGTCTTAACCCCTGTGCTACCTGTTGGTGAAATTAACCCTTTGCACTACCCCATTACAATAAACCCTGTTTAAATTTGTAGCTTGGGGCGAAAAAAAAAAAAGGGAACGCACAGTATTGTTGGCCTTGTTATTGTATCAAAATTCGGTTTAACGTTGGGTTTGGTTTGGTTGTTTATACGCCCTATTATGACCTTTTTCGGTGAGTCCGTCCTTCCATTGGGGGTTTGGCAAGCTGCGATGGATAAACAGATACATCGATACAGGCGTGACCTAAATCTCCCCACCCCCCCACCATTTTATCGATATCACGGTCCCCACCCTGCCACGGCTATCAATGGGTCTTCCTAGGTTAGCAGGTGCAGAAAAACGCTTAGAACTTTTACGGCAGCTCAATAATAACAACCGTTAAAAAAAAAAAAAAAAAAGTAAAAAACGATATAAATACATTCTTGATCATAAAACGGCAAAGCGACTGACCTGAAGAGCTTGCAATCTGCAAACAGTCGCTGCTGCCGCCTTAGAGAAGGGGAGGGGCACAAAATATTCCTTTAAGTACCGATGGTGGTCACGTGACTATTGTTTGTATCTTGGAGTGCGACACCCGTCTGCTTTTGTTGGTGAAAAACGCGGCGCTTAAAAAAAAATAATCTGTTCACTCCCTGAGCGGTTGCCAAAAATTGTCCACATCAAAAAAAAAAAAAAAAAAAAAAAATGTGCCAGTTTATCCCTTCTTTTACATTTTGCCGTTTAAACTATAAAAAGAAAACCTGTTGCTAATTTAGAACTGAAGTTAATCCAGCGTGTAGGTAAAGGAGACCATTTAAATCCAGAATTTTTATTTTATTTTTTTACCCAATTTCAATTTTTTAAATTTCATCAAATTTGTGAAAAGCAAACACAGATCAGGCTAAAAATGGCTAAAAAATATTGAATTTTTTTTTGTACAGATCTTTAACTCTTTATATGCATAGAAAACAACAACAGTCTCGTAATATAACAAAAAACAAATAATATTTTTTGTTTTAATTTAAAAAAAAAAACTAATTTTATTATGTTTTGTTTTTTAATTGATGATAGTTTCTTTTCACAAAATCAACAATATATTTTTTTTTTTATTCAGTTTCTCATCTTCCATTTTATTTGCTGTCCTTTTTTTTTGTGTGTGTGTCTTGGGGCTGTCTTCATTTTATTTCCCTGTCACTATGCAGCTCCCAAAGGAAACATTTGTTTTATCCCTTATAGACAATAGCTACAAGGTCATGTTAATGCTAAAAAAAAAAAAAAAAAAGACAGCTGACACAATAAATAAGCTGATAAAAACAAAACAAAAACAGCAGACAAAATTCTAAAAACAAAATACAAATAAAAATAAATAATAATAAAATAATCTTATTTAACGTCTATTTATTAGTATTTACCTCTTAGGAGTCATAAAAACAGCATACAAAATAAAAATACAAATACAAAATAAATAAAAAATAATAATAACAAAATTAGTGTTTATTAGTATTTACTTCCTAGGAGTCAGAAAAACAGCATACAAAATAAAAATACAAATACAAAAGAAATAAAAAATAATAATAGAAAAATTTGTATTTATTAGTATTTACCTCATAGGAGTCATAAAAACAGCATACAAAATAAAAATACAAATACAAAAGAAATAAAAAAAAATAATAATAACAAAATTAGTATTTATTAGTATTTACCTCCTAGGAGTCATAAAAACAGCATACAAAATAAAAATAAAAATACAAATACAAAAGAAATAAAAAATAATAATAATAACAAAATTAGTATTTATTAGTATTTACTTCTTAAGAGTCATACGCAATATATATATAAAAAAACAATAATAAAATTATATTTAGTGGTCTTTTTATTAGTATTTGCCTCTTAAGAGTCAGAAAACTTTCACTGATTATAAAATATATCTAAAGAAAATATATAACATCTGATTAAAACAACAGTATACAAAAAAAAAAAATAATAATAAAAAAAATAATAACAAAATTTTAATTATAAATGTAGATGTTTTTTTTTTCCGTTAGTATTTACCTCTTAAGAGTCAGAAAACACAATATATATATATATATATATAAAAAACAATAATAAAATTATATTTAGTGGTCTATTTAATAGTATTTACCTCTTAGGAGTCATAAAACGCAAAATGAATATAAAAAAAGAATAATACAATTATATTTAGTGGTCTATTTATTAGTATTTACCTCTTAAGAGTCAGAAAACTTTCACTGATTATAAAATATGTCTAAAAAAACAATATAACATCTGATTAAAACAACAATATACAAAACAAAATAAATAAAAATAAAATAAAAAATAATAACAAAATTATCATTATAAATGTAGATGTTTTCTTTTTCAGTAGTATTTACCTCTTAAGAGTCATAAAACGCAATATATATATATATATATATAAAAAAAAACAATAATAAAATTATATTTAGTGGTCTGTTTATTAGTATTTACCTCTTAAGAGTCAGAAAACTTTCACTGATTATAAAATATATCTAAAAAAAACAATATAACATCTGATTAAGACAACAGTATACAAAATAAAATAAATAATAATAATAAAAAAAAAATAATAACAAAATTATCATTATAAATGTAGATGTTTTCTTTTTCAGTAGTATTTACCTCTTAAGAGTCATAAAACACAATATATATATATATATATATATATATATATATATATATATATATATATATATATATATATATATATATATATATATATATATATATATATATATACAATAATACAATTATATTTAGTGGTCTATTTATTAGTATTTACCTCTTAAGAGTCAGAAAACTTTCACTCATTATAAAATATACATAAAAAAACAATATAACATCTGATTAAAACAACAGCATACAAAAAAATAAAAATAAAATAATAATAACAAAATTTTAATTATATATGTTGAGGTTTATTTATTAGTATTTACCTCCTAAGAGTCATAAAACGCAAAATATTTATAAAAAAAATACTAAAGGGTTTATGTACCAATGTTTATACCCAAGATTCAAAAAGCTTTAACATATAAAGATGGTTTTTGGGTGAAAGTTGTGTGAATCTTGGGAAACATTGATAAATGTCCCACCTAATTAAAATATATAACTTCAAGATCATGTTCAAGCTAAATACCTTAATAGAAAATCAACAGCAAAATTCTAAAATAAAAATATAAATATTTAAAGGTCTATTTATCAATGTTACATCCAAAATTCACAAAACTTTTACCATTTTTTTTTTCACAATAAAAAAAGATTGATTCTTGGGTGAAAGTTGTGTGAATTTTGGGTGTAAATATTGGCAAACTATCCCCCTTTAATAAAAAAATATATATAACGTCAAAGTCATGTTAATAATCTGAAAAAATTAATCAGCAGCAAAATTCAAAAAATAAAATAAAAGGTCTATTTAGCAGTGTTTACACCCAAGATTCAAAAAACTTTTTACTTTTTTTTTCACATAAAAAAATGAGTGTTGTGTGAATCTTAAGTGAAAACATTGACTAATCCCCACACCCCCTTCATAAAAAAAAATATAACTTAAAAGTTCATGTTAAAGCTTAATAATCTGATTTAAAAAAAAATCAACAATTAAATTCTAAAATAAAAACAAATAAAATTAATTGTTTGAGGTCTATTTATCAAAAACTTTTACCCCAAGATTCACAAAACTTTTACCCAATTTTCACATAAAATGGTTGACTGTTGGTTGAAAATCGTGTGAATTTTGAATGAAAACATTGATAAACTTCCCCTCTTAATAAAAATAAAAAAACGCGAAAGTCTTGTTAAAATTTAATAATCTTATAATAAAAATCAACAGAGAATTAAAAAATAAAATAAAAAATAAAATCTATATTTTGAGGTCTGTTTATCAATGTTTACCCCCAAAGATTCACAAAACTTTCACCTATTTTTCACATAAAAAAATGGTCGACACTCGGGTGAAAATCAAGTAAATTTTGGGTGAAAGTTGTTTGAATCTTGTGTGAAACATTGACAAACTGCCTCCTTTAATAAAAAATAATATTTTGGTCTTTGCTGATAAAGTTATGTATATATATATATATAAAAAAAAGGACTTTTTGGTCTATGCTGATAAAATTACTTTTTTTTATTTATTTTTTTGTTATATAACTTTATCAGCAATCCCCAAAAATGAATATTTATATATATATATATATATATATATATATATATATATATATATATATATATATATATATATATATAAAATAAAATTTGGTCATTGCTGATAAAGTTATATAAATTAAAAAAATAATAAAAAATAAAATAATGGTTTCATTTGTTTGTACCCCTTGCCTCACCCAGGTGTGAGTATCAGTCTCTGACTTTTCGGTCTATGCTGATAAAATTACTTTTTTTTTGTTATATAACTTTATCAGCAATCCCCAAAAATTACTATTTTAATTTATATATATATATAGTTATATTTATAGTATTTTTTGGGGATTGCTGATAAAGTTATAAAAAAAAAAAAAGAAGGTCGAAGTAAAAAATAATGGTGTGAATTATTTGTACCCCTTGCTGATAAAGTTATATTAATATTAATTTTGGGGATTTCTGATAAAGTTATATATATATAAAAAAAAAAAAATTAAAGTAAAAAATAATGGTGTGAATTATTTGTACCCCTTGCTGATAAAGTTATATTAATATTAATTTTGGGGATTTCTGATAAAGTTATATATATATATATATATATAAAAAAAAAAAATTAAAGTAAAAAATAATGGTGTGAATTATTTGTACCCCTTGCTGATAAAGTTATATTAATAGTATTTTTTGTGGATTGCTGATAAAGTTATTTTAAAAAAAGGTCTGTTTATCAATGTTTACCCCCAAAGATTCACAAAACTTTCACCCATTTTTCACATAAAAAAATGGTCGACACTCGGGTGAAAATCAAGTAAATTTTGGGTGAAAGTTGTTTGAATCTTGTGTGAAACATTGACAAACTGCCTCCTTTAATAAAAAATAATATTTTGGTCTTTGCTGATAAAGTTATGTATATATATATATATATATATATATAAAAAGGACTTTTTGGTCTATGCTGATAAAATTACTTTTTTTTTATTTATTTTTTTGTTATATAACTTTATCAGCAATCCCCAAAAATGAATATTTATATATATATATATATATATATATATATATATATATATATAAAAATATATATAAAATAAAATTTGGTCATTGCTGATAAAGTTATATAAATTAAAAAAATAATAAAAAATAAAATAATTGTTTCATTTGTTTGTACCCCTTGCCTCACCCAGGTGTGAGTATCAGTCTCTGACTTTTCGGTCTATGCTGATAAAATTACTTTTTTTTTTGTTATATAACTTTATCAGCAATCCCCAAAAATTACTATTTTAATTTATATATATATATATATATAGTTATATTTATAGTATTTTTTGGGGATTGCTGATAAAGTTATAAAAAAAAAAAAAGAAGGTCGAAGTAAAAAATAATGGTGTGAATTATTTGTACCCCTTGCTGATAAAGTTATATTTATAGTATTTTTTGTGGATTGCTGATAAAGTTATTTTAAAAAAAAAGAAAAAAAGAAGGTCGAAGTAAAAAATAATGGCGTGATTAATTTGCACCCTTTGCGTCGCCCAGGGGTGAGGATCCTTTGGCACGTTTCCAAAAACATTTCGGCGTTCCGCTCTCCCGGCTTGTTAGATTTTATTTTTAATTCGCCGAAATGAATACATTGTATCTTTTTCTGTATCCTGAAAAAAAAATGTCGCCCCGGTTGGTATTAATAAGTAATCAGGGAGTGTTCATAATCCTGATTAAATCCCGACTTTCCTCCCGTTACTCTATTCTTTTTTATTTTTTTTGCGCACATTTCATTAAGCAATAAACAGCCCTAACGAGGCTCAAGTGAGCCGTGTAAACGCTTCTAATGGGCGACTGCGACTTCATAAACTGGACGCCTCTTACGTTTTATCTTCGCCGCGCGGGGAAGTTGGATGGAGTTTGAAAGAGAAAAAAAAAAAAGAAGGGAATGAGAAGGCGTCGCTTGTTTGACTTTATAACAAGCATTTGTCTTTGGAGGACTGCGATTCGGAAGTCCTAAAAGGGCG
The DNA here is from genome assembly GCF_905171775.1 of Rana temporaria. Taxonomy (NCBI): domain Eukaryota; kingdom Metazoa; phylum Chordata; class Amphibia; order Anura; family Ranidae; genus Rana; species Rana temporaria. The sequence goes on from NC_053501.1 coordinate 112,070,943, forward strand.
CTAAAGGCTCGCCGACGACCAATTAGATTGGAGAGGGGGGAAATTTAGGGGTCTTAATCTCATTGTGAGAGCTAATCAGCTGGAGAGGATAATGAGCCGGTCGTTAGGAGGGGGGGGGCTCCTTCAGCGCTCCGCGCCCAACAAAAACTCACCAGCCTGAACCGCCGCCGAGAATGGGAATCGCTTGGTTGCCCTCTGATTGGCCGATTTCTCGTTCCTAATTGCTGTATGGGACAAAATAAAAATGTTATGGACTTGCCGCTTACGTGTTAAAAATCTCAAACGCGGTCGAGCGTTGGTTCATGCGATTTGACAGTTCAAAAAATCGTATTCCCCAATGGAGTCGCTTAAATCCTTGCGTCTCAAGCCGCGGCGATATTTGAAAAAAAAAAAGGTTCCTGCACTGCTTTCTTTTTTTTTTTTTTTGCGATTTTATTGCGACTTGACTTCTGTTAAATGAAAATCGCAAGCCGCAAATTAAACCGGAAATCCAAATCGCACCGATGTGCGGCTTTGAAATGGCGCGATTTCAAAGCCCGCAGCTGGTGCGCACCAGGGCTGAAACTTAAGCCCCGCCGCTCACATGGACTGCGGCTTTGAAATCGCGCGAATCTAAGCCGCATGCTGGTGCGACTTGGAAGACATCTGTGCGGCTTCACGAAACAGATGTCCATGCGAGTCGCACCCGAAATCGCCAAAAGTAGCGCAGGAACTGCTTTTTTCAAATCGGCGCGGCGCCGCAAAGTCGCCGTCGCACCGATCTGAACGGGGGTGATCGCCGGCAATGGGCTGCGACTTGCCAACGCTATTTGACAAGTCGCTTCAATGTGAACGGAGGGCCAAGGCTGGGTTCACGCTCTGGTGGTGTGTTACACAGAGTGCGTTGGTGTGCGATACTTTCATTCGTTGAATGCGTCTAATAGCGCAATAAAAATGCACCAAAAAATGTGCATGTTCTTAGCACATCACAACGCATGGTCGGCCGTTGTTGTGCATTGTGGTGCGATAAAATGCTCAAACGATGGCGAGGTGCGTTGGGTTCAGAATGGGCACCCCCAACGCACGCCCGGCACGCTTTTGTACCCTTCCACAGCGCAAAAGTGTTAACCCAGCCTTAGGCAAGGTTCACATCTGTGCATCTCGGGAACGCATGCAAAATTGTGCACTTTCCTGACACGTGATGCCCCTTAGCAGATGCACCATCATGTTGTCAATGGCGCCCCCACGCACCTGAAGACGGGGCGGGCCAGGCATAGTCAGGCTTGGAAGGGGCGGGGACCATCAGGCTGGGTAGGGGCAGGCCAGGGATAGTCAGGCTGGGAGGGGGTGGGCCAGGGACAGTCAGGCTGGGAAAGGGCGGGCTAGGGACAGTCAGGCTGGGTAGGGGGTGGGCCAGGGGCAGTCAGGCTGGGAAGGGACAGGCCAGGGATAGTCAGGCTTGGAAGGGGCGGCCAGGGGCAGTCAGGCTAGGAAGGAGAGGGACAGGGATAGTCAGGCTTGGAAGGGACAGGCCAAGGATAGTCAGGCTTGGAAGGGGCGGCCAGGGGCAGTCAGACTGGGAAGGGGTGGGCCAGGGATAGTCAGGCTGGGAAGGCACAGGCCAGGGACAGTCAGGCTGGGAAGGGGAGGGCCGAGGACAGTTAGGCTGGGAAGGGTGGGCCAGGGGCAGTTAGGCTGGGAAGGGGCGGGCCAGGGACAGTCAGGCTGGGAAGGGGCGGGCCAGGGACAGTCAGGCTGGGAAGGGGCGGGTCAGGGACAGTCAGGCTGGGAAGGGGCGGGTCAGGGACAGTCAGGCTGGGAAGGGGCAGGCCAGGGGCAGTCAGGCTGGGATGGGACAGGCCAGGGATAGTCAAGCTTGGAAGGGACAGGCCAGGGGCAGTCAGGCTGGGAAGGAGAGGGCCAGGGATAGTCAGGCTTGGAAGGGACAGGCCAAGGATAGTAAGGCTTGGAAGGGACAGGCCAAGGATAGTAAGGCTTGGAAGGGGCGGCCAGGGGCAGTCAGACTGGGAAGGGGTGGGCCAGGGATAGTCAGGCTGGGAAGGGGAGGGCCAAGGACAGTTAGGCTGGGAAGGGTGGGCCAGGGACAGTCAGGCTGGGAAGGGGCGGGCCAGGGACAGTCAGGCTGGGAAGGGGCAGGCCAGGGACAGTCAGGCTAGGAATGGGCGGGCCAAGGATTGTCAGGCTAGGAAGGGGCAGGCCAGGAACAGTCAGGCTGAAGATTCTGCATTGTTCCGAACATGATGATGTTTCTTCGAGTTTGTTTCTGGACTTTTTTCTGGTGGAAAACCAGAAGACGATTTACTGACGCGTTTCCGTTTGGGTGTGTCACACCTACAGGTGCAACTGGGCACACGTGCGTTTTCAGCATGTTCCTGCTTGTGAAGGAGCACCGCAGGGCCGATCCTAGGGTCACGGACGCCTGGGTGCAGAAATATTGCTGGCGCCCCCCACATGGGCGTGGTCATCTTAATAACTCCTCCCCCTTTACAAATGTTTCTATGGCTACTACTCAAAAACAAAGGACCAGATTCACAAAGGACTTACGACGGCGCAGCGCCATGTACGCCGTCGTAAGTCCTAATCTGGGCCGTCGTATCTATGCGCCTGATTCTTAGAATCAGTTACGCATAGATATCCATTAGACCCGACAGGCGTAAGTCTCTTGCGCCGTCGGATCTAAACTGCAATTTTTTTTTTGAACGCTAGGTGGCGCTTCCGTCGATTTTCGCGTTGAGTATGCAAATTAGCTAGATACGCAAATTCCCTAACGTACGCGCGGCCGGCGCAGTAAAGTTACGACGTTTACGTTAGGCTTTTCCCGGCGTAAAGTTGCCCCTGCTTTACGAGGCGCAGCCAATGTTAAGTATGGCCGTCGTTCCCGCGTCGAAATTTAAAAAAGTTACGTCGTTTGCGTAAGTCGTCCCTGAATGGGGCTGGACGTCATTTACGTTCACGTCGAAACCAATGACGACGTCATTTGGAGCGATGCACACTGGGATATTTTACGGACGGCGCATGCGCAGTTCATTCGACGCGGGGACGCGCTCCATTTAAATGATACACGCCCCCTACCCGCCGAATTTGAATTCCGCCGGGTGATTTACGCTACGCCGCCGCAACTTTACAGCAAGTGCTTTGTGAATAAAGCACTTGCCTGAAAAACTTGCGGCGGCTTATGGTAAATCGGATACGTTACGCCGCCGCAGAGATACGCCAAAGGTACCTGAATCTGGCCCAGAGACTCTCCCCTAAGAAGTCTTCATTAGTGTCCCCCATAAGAGTCCCCCATCAGAGCCCCCCAGAGCAGGTGTCCCCATAGATCAGAACCTGTCCAATAGATCCCTGTAGCTCGGGCGCGCTGGGAGCAGAAGCACATTACAGGGGGCGGGGCATACGTGGCATCTTTGGTTACTAGGAGGGTGGCACTCGGAGAGCATTTCTGGGAGTGCACGGGATGATTGGCAGCAGCTCCGGCCTACCCAGAAGCCTCTCATGGCCAATGGGAGAAGAGCCGACACACGCAGAGGGGCGGGGCAGACAGGAGACTGCTCCACGCGCACGGAACGTGTTCTAGTACTAGGCTCCGCTGCGGCACCCAACCCGGATTCCGGGGACAGCGGGTGGTATTGGGATGGGCACCCGCTACATGCGCTCCACCTCTGAACACAGACAAGGAGGAGGGGAGCACTTTGGAGCTTCAGCGCCCCCACCTCTGCGGCGCCTGGGTGCCGAGCACCCCGTGCACCCTGCCTAGGATCGGCCCCGGAGCACCGGCGCATTTCCATGCGGTTTTCCTTCATTCCTACACGCCGCGTGTAGGGCAGCCCATTCGTTTCAATGCGCAATTAACATGGAAAACAAATCCCTAAAGCTTGCTTCACCCCTTCAGGGGCGACTGAGTGCACGTGCGCTTCGATGCTTCTTTAATGTGTTCCCAGGCGCGACCGAGCGCAGGGCGTGTTTGCAAGTTTTTTTTCCTGGATTCCCATGCATGCGCCGTGTGTAGGGTAAGCCCATTCATTTCAATGCTTGAGAAGCGCGGAAAACAAATCCCTGAGGCTTGCTTCACCCCTACAGGGGGGCGACCAAGCACATGTGAGTTTCCTGTGCGTTTTCAGTGTGTTCCCAGGTGTGACCGAGCGTGGGCTCGTCCGCGCGCTTTTCCTGCATTCCCATGTGCCGTGTGTAGGGCAGCCAATTAATTTCAATATTCAAAAAGTGCGGAAAACAAATCCCAGAGGCTTTTTTCATAACTAAAGGGGCGACCAAGCGCCTGCGCATTTCCGTGCGTTTTTAGTGTGCGTGGGCGCGATTGCGCGCTTTTCCTGCATTCCCATGTGCAGTGCAGTCAATTAATTTCAATATTCGAGAAGTGCGGAAGACAAATCCCTGAGGCTTGCTTCCCAACTAAAGGGGCGACCAAGCACCTGCGCATTTCCGTGCGTTTTCAATGGGCGCGTATGCGCGCTTTTCCTGCATTCCCATATGCCGTGTGTAGGGCAGCCAATTGATTTCAATATTCGAGAAGTGCGGAAAACAAATCCCTGAGGTTTGCTTCCCAACTAAAAGGGGCGACCAAGCGCCTGCGCATTTCCGTGCGTTTTCAGTGGCCGCGTTCGCCCGCTTTTCCTGCATTCCCATACGCCGTGTGTATGGCAGCCCATTCATTCCAATGGGCTGCCTTATGCGTGATAAATGCGTAAAAAACAAAAGACAAATCCCTAAGGCTTGCTTTAC
>NC_053501.1:112080679-112228179 GCF_905171775.1 Rana temporaria
AATAAAACATTTCTTTCCACTTCACAATTATGTGACACTTTGTGTTGGTTTATCACATAAAATCCCAATAAAATACATTTACGTTTCTGGTTGTAACATGACAACATGTGGAACATTTCAAGGAGTGTGAATACTTTTTCAAGCCACTGTAGATAGATAGATAGATAGAGAGATAGATAGATAGATAGATTGAAAAACAGGAATATGACAGATAGATAACAGATAGAAAAATATATATATTAGATTATATATTTAGATAGATACACAGGTAGAAGGTGTATATATATATATATTTATTTAGATTAATAGATAGATAGATAGATAGATAGATAGATAGATAGATAGATAGATAGATAGATAGATAGATAGATAGATAGATAAAGAAATAAATACATGGAGAAATAGATTGATAGACAAACAGGAATGGGGTAGTATCAATAGATAGACAGATAATAGAAAGATACATAGATAGATAGATAATAGATAGATAGATAGATGGATGGATGGATAGATAGATAGATAGATAGATAGATAGATAGATAGATAGATAGATAGATAGATACGGGATAGATAGATAGATAGATAGATAAAGAAATAAATTGATTGAAAAACAGGAATGGGATATGATAGATCGATAAATAGACAGATAATAGATAGATATGGGATGGAAAGATAGATAGATAGATAGATAGATAGATAGATAGATAGATAGATAGATACGGGATAGATAGATAGATAGATAGATAGATAGATAGATAGATAGATAGATAGATAGGTAGATACATAGAGAAATAGATTGAAAGAAAATCAGGACTGGGATAGATAGATATGGGATAGGATAGATCGATAGATAGTCAGATAATAGATAGATATGGGATGGAAAGATAGATAGATAGATAGATAGATAGATAGATAGATAGATAGATAGATTAAAAAAACAGGAATATGACAGATAGATAACAGATACAAATAATATATATTAGATAGAAGGTGTGTAGATATATATATATTTAGATTAATAGATAGATAAAAAGATGATATAGAAAATAGAAGCAGTAGGTAATAATGACATTATGGAGAAAGATAGATAAATAGATAGAAGTTTAGTTGTGTAGAGTTGTGGATGTTCCATAGAGAGGACATATAGAAGACCTCTCCTTGGGGGCAGCCGCCCCCCCCCCCCCCGGACTGTGGGTAGATCACAGCTGTGTGTCCTCCATATGTCTGTATTGGTGGATTCGGTGACATACGGGCTAATTTAATATCCACCCCCAGACCCCCCCTCCCCTCCCCCCTCCGCCTTCCCATCCATCCACCACCTGTCTTGTCTCAGGAGACCCCAGAGAGAAAAATGCTTTTTCATTTCCATCTATATTCCTGGCCCCCCCCCCCCCCCGGGCCCCCGGTCACACCGATGGGTGCCTCGCCCTGTCCCTCTCATTGGTACAAGTTGTCATCTCCACTTAGTGTGAGAGAGGAAGACCCTTGTATGTGACAGCGATATCCGCTCCCCCCCTCCCCCCCCCCTCCATCATCCATCTTCCACTCATTTCTGCCTGATCTTCTCACCATTAATGTTTTCCACCATCTTCCCCCGACACCTCATCCTCCTACCATTAGCCTGACATCTTATTTCCCCATGACTAATGTATCCACTATATACCCTCTTTATAGAGATAATCGGGGAGGGACGGGGGACAAAATGGAGCCTGGAGTGTCATTATTCTGGACCCCCAAGTGTCAGTGTGTCGTTGTTCTGGATCCCCAAGTGTCAGGGTGTCATTGTTCTGGACCCCCAAGTGTCAGTGTGTCATTGTTCTGGGACCCCTAAGTGTCAGTGTGTCATTGTTCTGGGACCCCCAAGTGTCAGTGTGTCATTGTTCTGGACCCCCAAGTGTCAGTGTGTCGTTGTTCCTGAACCCCCAAGTGTCAGTGTGTCATTGTTCTGGACCCCCAAGTATCAGTGTGTCATTGTTCTGGACCCCCAAGTGTCAGTGTGTCATTGTTCTGGGCCCCCAAGTGTCAGTGTGTCATTGTTCTGGACCCCCAAGTATTAGTGTGTCATTGTTCTGGATCCCCCAAGTGTCATTGTGTCATTGTTCTGGACCCCCAAGTGTCAGTGTGTCATTGTTCTGGACCCCCAAGTGTCAGGGTGTCATTGTTCTGGGACCCCCAAGTGTCAGTGTGTCATTGTTCTGGACCCCCAAGTGTCAGTGTGTCATTGTTCTGGACCCCCAAGTGTCAGTGTGTCATTGTTCTGGATCCCCAAGTGTCAGGGTGTCATTGTTCTGGATCCCCAAGTGTCAGTGTGTCATTGTTCTGGGTCCCCCAAGTGTCAGTGTGTCATTGTTCTGGGTCCCCAAGTGTCAGTGTGTCATTGTTCTGGACCCCCAAGTGTCAGTGTGTCATTGTTCTGGACCCCCAAGTGTCAGTGTGTCATTGTTCTGGACCCCAAGTGTCAGTGTGTCATTGTTCTGGACCCCCAAGTGTCAGTGTGTCATTGTTCTGCACCCCCAAGTGTCAGGGTGTCATTGTTCTGGGACCCCCAAGTGTCAGTATGTCATTGTTCTGGGACCCCCAAGTGTCAGTGTGTCATTGTTCTGGATCCCCCAAGTGTCAGTGTGTCATTGTTCTGGATCCCCCAAGTGTCAGTGTGTCATTGTTCTGGACCCCCAAGTGTCAGTGTGTCATTGTTCTGGATCCCCCAAGTGTCAGTGTGTCATTGTTCTGGGACCCCCAAGTTTCCGCGTGTCATTGTTCTGGACCCCCAAGTGTCAGTGTGTCATTGTTCTGGACCCCCAAGTGTCATTTGTCATTGTTCTGGACCCCCAAGTGTCAGTATGTCATTGTTCTGGACCCCCAAGTGTCAGTGTGTCATTGTTCTGGGACCCCCAAGTTTCCGCGTGTTATTGTTCTGGACCCCCAAGTGTCAGTGTGTCATTGTTCTGGACCCCCAAGTGTCATTTGTCATTGTTCTGGACCCCCAAGTGTCATTGTGTCATTGTTCTGGACCCCCAAGTGTCAGTGTGTCATTGTTCTGGACCCCCAAGTGTCAGTGTGTCATTGTTCTGCACCCCCAAGTCTCAGTGTGTCATTGTTCTGGTCCCCCAAGTGTCAGTGTGTCATTGTTCTGGGACCCCAAGTGTCAGTGTGTCATTGTTCTGGTCCCCCAAGTGTCAGTGTGTCATTGTTCTGGACCCCCAAGTGTCAGTGTGTCATTGTTCTGGGACCCCCAAGTGTCAGTGTGTCATTGTTCTGGATCCCCCAAGTGTCAGTGTGTCATTGTTCTGGATCCCCAAGTGTCAGTGTGTCATTGTTCTGGACCCCCAAGTGTCAGTGTGTCATTGTTCTGGGACCCCATCTATCAGTGTGTCATTGTTCTGGACCCCCAAGTGTCAGCGTGTCATTGTTCTGGACCCCCAAGTGTCAGTGTGTCATTGTTCTGGGACCCCCAAGTGTCAGTGTGTCATTGTTCTGGATCCCCCAAGTGTCAGTGTGTCATTGTTCTGGATCCCCCAAGTGTCAGTGTGTCATTGTTCTGGACCCCCAAGTGTCAGTGTGTCATTGTTCTGGATCCCCCAAGTGTCAGTGTGTCATTGTTCTGGGACCCCCAAGTTTCCGCGTGTCATTGTTCTGGACCCCCAAGTGTCAGTGTGTCATTGTTCTGGACCCCCAAGTGTCATTTGTCATTGTTCTGGACCCCCAAGTGTCAGTATGTCATTGTTCTGGACCCCCAAGTGTCAGTGTGTCATTGTTCTGGGACCCCCAAGTTTCCGCGTGTTATTGTTCTGGACCCCCAAGTGTCAGTGTGTCATTGTTCTGGACCCCCAAGTGTCATTTGTCATTGTTCTGGACCCCCAAGTGTCATTGTGTCATTGTTCTGGACCCCCAAGTGTCAGTGTGTCATTGTTCTGGACCCCCAAGTGTCAGTGTGTCATTGTTCTGCACCCCCAAGTCTCAGTGTGTCATTGTTCTGGTCCCCCAAGTGTCAGTGTGTCATTGTTCTGGGACCCCAAGTGTCAGTGTGTCATTGTTCTGGTCCCCCAAGTGTCAGTGTGTCATTGTTCTGGACCCCCAAGTGTCAGTGTGTCATTGTTCTGGGACCCCCAAGTGTCAGTGTGTCATTGTTCTGGATCCCCCAAGTGTCAGTGTGTCATTGTTCTGGATCCCCAAGTGTCAGTGTGTCATTGTTCTGGACCCCCAAGTGTCAGTGTGTCATTGTTCTGGGACCCCATCTATCAGTGTGTCATTGTTCTGGGACCCCAAGTGTCAGCGTGTCATTGTTCTGGACCCCCAAGTGTCAGTGTGTCATTGTTCTGGGACCCCATCTATCAGTGTGTCATTGTTCTGGACCCCCAAGTGTCAGCGTGTCATTGTTCTGGACCCCCAAGTGTCATTTGTCATTGTTCTGGATCCCAAGTGTCGGGGTGTCATTGTTCTGGATCCCCAAGTGTCAGTGTGTCATTGTTCTGGATCCCCCAAGTGTCAGTGTGTCATTGTTCTGGATCCCCAAGTGTCAGTGTGTCATTGTTCTGGAACCCCAAGTGTCAGTGTGTCATTGTTCTGGACCCCCAAGTGTCAGTGTGTCATTGTTCTGGACCCCGTAGGATATTATTTCAGATTCGCTGGACAAGGCGGTTGCTTTCCATGTCGGTCAGTCTGGTTGTATTTTTCGGGATGTAGAGACATTCCATGTGACACGACACTGAGTGCTGATTAGGATATTTGTTGGTATATTTATGGAATTGGTGAGATTTGTATTATGTGGCAGAACTGTCTCTGCAGAAGAATATTCAATGTCCCAGGGAACTTTAATTGGCACTTTCCAACTATGCAATAGAAATCCATAAACTAGACGGGTGAGACTTTTACCGGCTCCCCTTGTGGTGAAGGAGATGCGAATACCGGAACCCAGCACCTTCCTCCTCCATCAATCAGGTCGTGGTCCACACCTTATAACCTTCTACAAGCCTGCCCTGCCCCCAATGTTCTGAGATAGAAGAACCAGCTGCTAATATTCAAACCTCCGCATGTGAGTTTAGAGTCAGGAGAAAACCATAAAAGGCACATTTTGTCTTTATCACATAAGGAGACATTGTCACTATGTCCATGTAGAGCCGTGGTCCGACACCAACATTGGGGGCATAATTATTAACACTGATACCAACATTGAGGCATGCTTCCTCCCACTAATACCAATGAAGGGGCACTATTCCTCCCACTGATACCAATGATGGGACACTATTCCTCCCACTGATACCAATGATGGGACATTATTCCTCCCACTGATACCAATGATGGGACACTATTCCTCCCACTGATACCAATGATGGGACACTATTCCTCCCACTGATACAAAATATGGGACACTATTCCTCCCACTGATACCAATGATGGGACACTTTTCCTCCCAGTGATACCAATAATGGGACACTATTCCTTCCACTGATACCAATGATGGGACACTATTCCTCCCACTGATATCAATGATGGTTCTCTATTCCTTCCATTAATACAAATAATTGGGCACTATTCCTACCACTGATACCTATGATGTAACCATATTCCTCCCACTGATACTACAGATGGGACACCATTTCTTCCATTGATACCAAAGATGGGACACTATTCCTCCCACTGATACCAATGATGGGGCTCTATTCTTCCCACTGAAACTAATGATGGGGCACTATTCCTCCCACTGATACCAATGATGGGGACACTATTCCTCTCACTGATACTATTGATTGGGCACTATTCGTCCCACTGATACTAATGATGGGACACTATTCCTCCCACTGATGCTAATGATGAGACACTATTCCTCCCACTGATATCAATGAAGGGGCTCTATTCCTTCCATTAATACAAATAATTGGGCACTATTCCTTCCATTGATACCAAAGATGGGACACTATTCCTCCCACTGATACCAATGATGGGGCTCTATTCTTCCCACTGATACTAATGATGGGGCACTATTCCTCCCACTGATACCAATGATGGGGCTCTATTCTTCCCGCTGATACCAATGATGGGGCTCTATTCTTCCCACTGATACTAATGATGGGGCACTATTCCTCCCACTGATACCAATGATGGGGCTCTATTCTTCCCACTGATACCAATGATGGGACACTATTCCTCCCACTGATACTAATGATGGGACACTATTGCTTCCACTGATACCAATGATGGGGCACTATTCCCCCCACTGATACCAATGATGAGACACTATTCCCCCCACTGATACCCATGATGTGGCACCATTCCTCCCACTGACAGCAATAACACGCCCTTTTGCAGGTCACTAATTCTTAATGGCACCCCCCCCCCCAAAGATCTGGGAATGGAACCCCAAGGCATTAAAATGCTGCATGATTTCTCAAATATTCTTTTTAGCTTTGACTCCTTTTGAGCATTTCTCGCGTGTAGGACATCCCATTGATATAAATGGGCCGTCCTACAAACTCCGCACAGAAACGCGTAGAGACGGTGTGAACGGAGCCTCAAAGTGACAACAGGTTATTGTTTCTTGGGCAAATTAGTTACAGTTAGAGCCTGGTATCATTATGGACCCTATGACAGGAGGATTAGATTGCAAGCTCTTGTGTCAAATCTTTTCCCGGAGGAAAATTGTTTTTTCCCGGATGAAAATTATTGGCGTAAAAAAAAAATCAATAATAGCATTATATTTTCCATGCAATGAGCAATCTGCTGTTTATTGGCTTCCCTGTTTACGAGTTTGCAATCAAGTTGTTTTTTCCTGTAGTTTTATTCCTTTTTATGTTGTTTTTCCCTCCTATGTACGATCCTCCCATCCCCATTAAATTCCTTTTTTTTTTTTTTCATGTTGGCAGAGTTCTCTTCGTAGCCATTAAGAAACCTTTTCTATAATTTCTCCGTTTCTCTTTGTTCCAGGGGGACCATCAAGAACGAGAGCACAGCGAAGGGAAATAAAAGTTAATCTCAGCTGAACACTTTTTATGAGTTAAATATTTCTCTTAAGTGCGTTTTCCAAGCTAAAAAAAAAAAATCCGCTGCGGCTTGCTGGGATCGACGCCTTTTCGCAGCTTGTCCACGCCACAAGGTTTGTTTCATGACATCCGGAAGGGAGCAACTTTTCAGAAGCACTTTATAGAAGATTTTTTTTATTTATTTTTTGTTGGGCCGTTGGAAGGATACGTTTTGGAAACTTCTGTAGAGGAATGATGCTGAACTCTGATCAGACAGAAATCCCGGCTCATTCGGAGACTGAGTCTGTGTTCAGCGATTGCGGAGGTGGACTCAGCGAGGCTGGGGGACTCAGCTTGTGCGGAGAAACCAGGATTTGCGAGTCCGGCGACTCCGTCAAGAGGGAGCTTCAGCACTTAAGTCGGGAAGAGAGGCGACGTAGGAGGAGGGCAACAGCCAAATATCGCACGGCACACGCTACCCGGGAGCGCATACGGGTGGAAGCATTCAACTTGGCCTTTGCGGAGTTGAGGAAGCTTCTTCCCACTCTGCCCCCCGACAAGAAACTGTCCAAAATCGAAATTCTGCGGCTAGCGATATGCTACATCTCCTATCTCAACCATGTTCTAGATGTTTGATGGGTTTGAGGTTCCCTGATTGGGCTACAATGTGCCCTCTTTATTGGATGCTGCTGTATTCAGCTATGGACTAAGATGCTAGGACTGAGAAGATTTGTGGGACCAAATGTTTCCCTCATTTGTGGATTTTTGTAGATTCCCCAATCTAGAATGTAAAGATCCTGCCTTTCAGAGACCACCTACCCGTGGCCTCTTCCATGCCTCCTCCAACCTTCACAATACATACCCACAGGCATGACTCTGAAAGACCCACCTAAATCCTTACCATGGTTCTCAAAGACCAACCATTTGGGTGAAAGCCTTGAAATGCCAGAGTCCTTCAAAATACAAAAGTCAAGTCAAGTCTTTTTCATGCCTCCTCCAACCATCACCATACATACCAACAGACAAGGCTCTGAAAGATCCATCTAAATCTCTACCATGGTTCTCATTGACATAGACTAACCATTTGGGTGGAAGCCTTCAAATGCCAGAGTCCTTAAAAACAAAAGTCAAGTCAAGTATTTTTTTAATGCCTCCTCTAATCATCACCATACATACCAACAGGCAAGGCTCTCAAAGATCCATCTAAATCACTACCATGGTTCTCATAGACCAACCATTTGGGTGGAAGCCTTCAAATGCCAGAGTGCTTAAATACAAAAGTCAAGTAAAGCCTTTTCCACGCCTCCTCCAACCATTACCATACATACCAACAGGCAAGGCTATGAAAGATCCATTGAAATCTCTACCATGGTTCTCATTGACATAGACCAACCATTTGGGTGGAAGCCTTCAAATGCCGGAGTCCTTAAATACAAAAGTCAAGTCAAGTCTTTTCCATGCCTCCTACAACCATCACCATACATACCCACAGGCAAGGCTCCCAAAGATCCATCTAAATCACTACCATGGTTCTCATAGACCAACCATTTGGGTTGAAGCTTTCAAATGCCGGAGTCCTTGAATGCAAAAGCCAAGTCAAGTCTTTTCCATTCTTTCTCCAACCATCACCATACATACCCACAGGCATGGTTCTGAAAGACCCACCTAAATTCCTTTCATGGTTCTCATAGACCAGTCATTTGGGAGAAAGCCTTCAAATGCCGGAGTCCTTAAATACAAAAGTTTTAGCTGTCAATTGTCGCCTCATTTTGTGACCAACCCAAATGTCCCCCCCTTAAAGATTTCTCTCACCCTTTCTAGGATCAGGCAAAGAAAATATAAATTGTCATTGAATACATTTTGGTTACGTTGCACTTTTACACCAAAAACTATGCCCACCAACACTCTCATACACACGGTTGAGAAGTTTATGAATTTGATATAACATTTAGAGAAACTAGAGTCTTCTTAAGTCATGTCTACATAGCTACTTCCAGCCTTTCAGCCTAAGCATTGGATGAACAGATCTTTAGGAAATTTGGCCACACATCTACAGTGAACCACAAAGGAATTCAGCAACCTTCTTTGTCGAACAAGCAACAGAAGTGGTCAATATTCTTATCACTGGCCTGATTTCAAGATTATTATTGTCATATTAAACCTGAAATTGTCCAAGTTTCTCATTAATCTCATAAATTTCGTTCCATATCTTCTCCAGTTTTACTAGCTGTCCATATGGTCCTATGTACACCATATGGCACTCATGTATAAAACATACAATACGTCCTAGATAGAAAGACCCTTGACCCTCTTTGCCGACGAAGAAGGAAAAACCAATCCAAATGTACAGTACATTGGTGTCTCTGAAGTAATACCCTGTTCCTTAAGCAGGAGGTCCTAATTTATTGATGAATAGTTTCAAATGTGCACTTTTTCATAGGAAAATCAATATATAGATTATTATTATTAGGAAAATTTGGGTCTACGTTTACGAGTATGTATGTAGTTGGTCGTAGCTCTCTGTAGACCGGTTAGCTCTTTGTTGGTGGATCAACGAGACCAATGGATGATCCTTTAAGAAAGTTTAGCTTTTACTTCCAAGGTGACGATGTCCAATAAGCTCCACCATGGCCAAATATCTATTCAACAAACTCGCTACAACAACTAATACTACCTACTCTCTAGTTAGTCAATGAAGTGGAAAAATAGTAGTCTCTTAAATGTCCATCAACCACATGGCCAAAGTTAATAACATCTTGTCATTTGTGTAGAAAAAAAATAAAGTTTTAGGTGTAAATGACAAAATTTAAGCAGATAATTTTACCAAATTAGGTTTATATTTCTAAAAATTGGGCTGTTTGTGTCTCGAAAAATTGATCCCTTTCCAATGCGAAAGTGAGAAAGTTTTCACTCTCTGGAAAAGAATGGCCTTTTATCAAAATTTGTCAAAATGTTTCAACTTTTCATATTGAGTTTTGCCACACCACCATTTGTAACTAACTTGAGACTCAAAAGGTTGAAAAGTTAATTATAATAAAATAAGAGTAATCAGAAAATAATTTAGATGAAAAGGTTTATTATTATTTTTTATACCAGTTTTACTTAGTCTCTTCAACTTTCGCTACTACTGTTGCATTTCATGTTTACCCTCTTTGACGAGGTTAATGTGCCAGGAAATAATTTATTTATTTTATTAATTTATTTATATGTCATTATTTATTTACTGTGTTGTGCACTTTTATGAGAAAAATAAAAAACAAATAATTTTTGACAATAAAGTACACATGGACTTGTGCGATGGCCCCAGAGCAAAGGAGACTGACAGGCGGCCCGCGTACATGTCCAACCTCCGTTCCCGTCTGTGAAAGCCTCTTTTGTAGCTACGTCTGACGACCTTTATTAAGCCTTGAAATGATAAAAAATGTAAATACTTTGAGTATGTTTTATGTGTTTAGAAAGGATACAAACTATTTATGATTTCTTAAAAAACCCGAAGGATTCGATTAAAAAAAAAGAAAAAAAAAGAAAAATGCTTTTGTGTTTTATTTTAGCTTTGTATGTTTGTTTTTCTATCTCTGTTTCCTTCTCTATTTCCACTTTCATTCCTTCCTTGTGCAACAATTTTCCTCCTAAATGTGTTCCCTTCTTTCTATCCCTCATTACTTCCTTCAGTTTCCCTTCCCCACTAATATTCTTAATTTCCTTTACCTCTCTTTCCTTTCCTTCTATCCGTCCTTCCCTCTAACTCTCTTTCCTTCCCTTTCTTCTGTCCTTCCTTCCCTCTAACTCTCGTTTATTTCCTTTCTTCTATCTATCCTCCTTCCCTCTAACTCTCGTTTCTTTCCTTCCCTTTCTTCTATCCTCCTTCCCTCTAACTTTGTTACTTTCCTTCCTTCTATCTATCCTTCCTTTCCTATAACTCTCTTTCCTTCCCTTCCTTCTATTCTTCCTTCCTTCTATCTATCCTTCCTTTCCTATAACTCTCTTCCCTTTCTTCTATTCTTCCTTCCCTCTAACTCTCATATCTTTCCTTCCTTCTATCTATCCTCCTTCCCTCTAACTCTCATTTCTTTCCTTCCTTCCTTCTATCTATCCTCCTTCCCTCTAACTCTCTTTCCTTCCCTTTCTTCTATCCTTCCTTCCCTCTAACTCTTGTTTCTTTCCTTCTCTTTCTTTTATTCTCCTTCCCTCTAACTCGTTTCTTTCCTTCCTTCTACCTATCCTCCTTCCCTCTAAGGCCTCGTACACACGACCGGATCTGTCCGTTGGGATTTATCCGCGGATCAGTTCCAGCAGACAAATCCGGTCGTGTGTACGGCCTAGCGGACATTTTTCGGCGGACATTTCTCCAGCCGACGGTTTTCAAGCGGATAAAAATTTCTTAGCATGCTAAGAAATCTATCCGCTGGAAACCTGTCTGTCGGACTGATCCGGTCGTCTGTACAGACTCACCGGATAAGTCCAAGCGATCCCCATCCCTCGCATGCATCGAAGTAATTCGACGCATGCGTGGAAGTATTTACCTTCCAGGGTCACGCATGTCGCCGCGTCATCGTCGCGGCGACGGCGCGGCCACGTCACCGCGTATGTTTTCCGCTGGGATTTTGATCTGATGGTGTGTACAGCCCATCAGATCAAAATCGGGAGCAGAAATGTCCGCTGGAAACGGTCCGGCGGACCGTTTCCAACAAATATCCTCTCGTGTGTACAGGGCCTAACTCTCTTTCCTTCCCTTTCTTCTATCCTTCCTTCCCTCTAACTCTCCTTTGTTTCCTTCGCTTTCTTCTATTCTCCTTCCCTCTAACTCATTTCTTTCCTTCCTTCTATCTATCCCTCCCTCTAACTCTTGTTTATTTTCTTCCTTCTATCTATCCTTCCTTCCCTCTAACTCTCTTTCCTTCCCTTTCTTCTATCCTACTTCCCTCTAACTTTCTTTCCTTCCCTCTAACTCTCTTTCTTTCCTTCCTTCCTTCCTTCCTTCCTACTCTATTTTCTTCCCTTTCTTCTATCCTCCTTCCCTCTAACTCTCTTTCCTTCCCTTTCTTCTATCTATCCTCCTTCCCTCTAACTCCCGTTTCTTTCCTTCCTTCTATATGTCCTCCTTCCCTCTAACTCTCGTTTCTTTCCTTCCTTCTATCTATTCCTCCTTCCCTCTAACTCTCGTTTCTTTCCTTCCTTCCTTCTATCTATCCTTCTTCCCTCTAACTCTTGTTTCTTTCCTTCCCTTTCTTCTATCCTCCTTCCCTCTAACTCTCGTTTCTTTCCTTCCTTCTATCTACCCTCCTTCCCTCTAACTCTCGTGTCTTTCCTTCCCTTTCTTCTATCCTCCTTTCCTCTAACTCTACTTTATTCCCTTTTTTCTATCCTTCCTTCCCTCTAACTCTCGTTTCTTTCCTTCCCTTTCTTCTATCTTTCCTTCCCTCTAACTCTCTTTTTTTCCCTTTCTTCTATCCTACTTCCCTCTAACTCTCTTTCCTTACCTTCAATCCTTCCTTCCCTCTAACTCTCATTTATTCCCTTTTTTCTATCCTTCCTTCCCTCTAACTCTCGTTTCTTTCCTTCCCTTTCTTCTATCTTTCCTTCCCTCTAACTCTCTTTCTTTCCCTTTCTTCTATCCTACTTCCCTCTAACTCTCTTTCCTTACCTTAAATCCTTCCTTCCCTCTAACTCTCTTTCCTTCCCTTTCTTCTATCCTCCTTCCCTCTAACTCTCGTTTCTTTCCTTCCCTTTCTTCTATCCCCCTTCCCTCCAACTCTTGTTACTTTCCTTCCTTCTATCTATCCTTCCTTCCCTCTAACTCTTGTTTCTTTCCTTCCTTCCTTCTATCCATCCCTCCTTCCCTATAACTCTCTTAACCTTCCATTTCTTCTATCCTTCCTGCCCTCTAACTCTTGTTTCTTTCCTTCCTTCCTTCTATCTATCCTCCTTCCCTCTAACTCTCTTTCCTTCCCTTTTTTCTATCCTCCTTCCCTCTAACTCTCTTTCCTTCACTTTCTTCTATCCTTCCATCCCTCTAATTCTCGTTTCTTTCCTTCCCTTTCTTCTATCCTCCTTCCCTCTAACTCTCTTTCCTTCCCTTTCTTCTATCCTCCTTCCCTCTAACTCTCTTTCCTTCACTTTCTTCTATTCTTCTATCCTCCTTCGTTCTAACTCTCGTTTCTTTCCTTCCTTCCTTCCATTCATCTATCCTCCTTCCCTCTAACTCGTTTCTTTCCTTCCTTCTGTCTATCCTCCTTCCCTCTAACTCGTTTCTTTCCTTCCTTCTATCTAACCTCCTTCCCTCTAACTCTCCTTTCTTGGGCAGCAAACTTCTCACATCTGTGGCATACCTAAGGACTGGCTTTCTCCTTTGACATCAATAGATGTTCCCGGTGTTATTGTACGTTGCCAATTTGCATGGTATCGCTGGTAATTGGTTGTCACAACAGCACTTGTGCCGCTCTTCCAGGCTGGTAGCAACATTACAGGCCAATTACAGCTCAGATTAAGTCAGACTTAATTACCATCTACCCCCTCAGTTCAATCAAAGCCGGAGTGCTGTTATCCTTGCAGACAATACATCACTCCATGTCTACTGTCACAGCCGGCAAAGTACCATGTAATCCTCCATCCTCTGGGCTTCCGGCACTGAGGACAAGTTTTATCGCTCTCATTAGAGACAACAGACCAATGGCTCTAAACAAACACACAATGCATTACTGTGATGTTCAAGATGGAGTAATCCATACCAACCAATCAGAAATCATATCTGATTTATGTGAGTATGGGAAACTGAAGTGTTGGTTTAGTATGGACTGCTGCACTTTGTGGGCTCCAAAGATGAGCAAGATTCCCTTGTTGCCCCCCAAAAAGTGATAAAAGGGAAGACTGTCTTGTTGCCCATAGAGACCAAGTGATGAAAGGATGACTGTTTTGTTGCCCATAGAGACCAAGTGATGAAGGGAGGACTGTCTTGTTGCCTGTAGAGACCAAGTGATGAGGGGAGAACTGTCTTGTTGCCTGTAGAGACCAAGTGATGAGGGGAGAACTGTCTTGTTTCCTCTTAGAGACAAAGTGATGAAGGGAGGACTGTCTTGTTGCCCATAGAGACCAAGTGATGAAGGGAGGACTGTCTTGTTGCCTGTAGAGACCAAGTGATGAAGGGAGGACTGTCTTGTTGCCCGTAGAGACCAAGTGATTTAGGGAGGAATGTCTTGTTGCCCGTAGAGATCAAGTGATGAAGGGAGGAGTGTTTTGTTGCCCGTAGAGACCAAGTGATGAAGGGTAAACTGTCTTGTTGCCCATAGAGACCAAGTGATGAAGGGAGGAGTGTCTTGTTGCCTGTAGAGACCAAGTGATTTAGGGAGGAATGTCTTGTTGCCCGTAGAGATCAATTGATGAAGGGAGGAGCGTCTTGTTGCCCGTAGAGACCAAGTGATGAAGGGTAAACTGTCTTGTTGCCCGTAGAGACCAAGTGATGAAGGGAGGAGCGTCTTGTTGCCCATAGAGACCAAGTGATTTAGGGAGGAATGTCTTGTTGCCCGTAGAGATCAAGTGATGAAGGGTAAACTGTCTTGTTGCCCGTAGAGACCAAGTGATGAAGGGTAAACTGTCTTGTTGCCCATAGAGACCAAGTGATTTAGGGAGGAATGTCTTGTTGCCCGTAGAGATCAAGTGATGAAGGGAGGAGCGTCTTGTTGCCGGTAGAGACCAAGTGATGAAGGGTAAACTGTCTTGTTGCCCGTAGAGACCAAGTGATGAAGGGAGGACTGTCTTCTTGCCTGTAGAGACTAAGTGATTTAGGGAGGAATGTCTTGTTGCCCGTAGAGATCAAGTGATGAAGGGAGGAGCGTCTTGTTGCCCGTAGAGCCCAAGTGATGAAGGGTAAACTGTCTTGTTGCCCGTAGAGACCAAGTGATGAAGGGAGGAGCGTCTTGTTTCCCGTAGAGACCAAGTGATGAGGGGAAAACCGTCTTGTTGCTCGTAGAGACCAAGTGATGAAGGGAGGACTGTCTTGTTGCCCGTAGAGATCAAGTGATGAGGGGAAACCGTCTTGTTGCCCGTAGAGACCAAGTGATGAAGGAAGAACTGTCTTGTTGCCCATAGAGACCAAGTGATGAAGGGAGAAATTTCTTGTTGACCGTAGAGACCAAGTGATAAGGGGAGAACTGTTTTATTGCCTGTAGAGACCAACTGATGAAGGGAGGACTGCCTTGTTGCTTGTAGAGACCAAGTGATGAAGGGAGGATTATCTTGTTGCCCATAGAGACCAAGTGATGAGGGGAAACCGTCTTATTGCTCTTAGAGACCAAGTGATGAAGGGAGAACTGTCTTGTTGCTCGTAGAGTCCAAGTGATGAACTGAAGAATGTCTTGTTGCCCATAGAGACCAAATGATAAAGGGAAGACTGCCCTTTTGCCCGTAGAGACCAAGTGATGAAGGGAGGACTGTCTTGTTGCCCATAGAGACCAAGTGATGAAGGGAGGAGCGTCTTGTTGCCCGTAGAGACCAAGTGATGAAGGGAAAACCGTCTTGTTGCTCGTAGAGATCAAGTGATGAAGGTAGGACTGTCTTGTTGCCCGTAG
Organism: Rana temporaria; assembly: GCF_905171775.1. Taxonomy (NCBI): domain Eukaryota; kingdom Metazoa; phylum Chordata; class Amphibia; order Anura; family Ranidae; genus Rana; species Rana temporaria. Next base: position 112,096,200 of record NC_053501.1, read on the forward strand.
AGATCAAGTGATGAAGGGAGGAGCGTCTTGTTGCCCGTAGAGACCAAGTGATGAAGGGGAAACTGTCTTGTTGCTTGTAGAGACCAGGTGATGAAGGGAGGACTGGCTTGTTGCCTGTAGAGACCAAGTGATTTAGGGAGGAATGTCTTGTTGCCCGTAGAGATCAAGTGATGAAGGGAGGAGCGTCTTGTTGCCCGTAGAGACCAAGTGATGAAGGGTAAACTGTCTTGTTGCCCGTAGAGACCAAGTGATGAAGGGAGGAGCGTCTTGTTCCCCGTAGAGACCAAGTGATTAGGGGAAAACCGTCTTGTTGCTCGTAGAGACCAAGTGATGAAGTGAGGACTGTCTTGTTGCCCGTAGAGATCAAGTGATGAGGGGAAACCAGCTTGTTGCTCGTAGAGACAAAATGATGAAGTGAGGACTGTCTTGTTGCCCATAGAGACCAAGTGATGAGGGAAGAACTGTCTTGTTGCCCATAGAGACCAAGTGATGAAGGAAGAACTGTCTTGTTGCCCATGGAGACCAAGTGATGAAGGGAGGACTGTCTTGTTGCCCATAGAAACCAAGTGATGAGGGGAAAACCATCTTGTTGCTGGTAGAGACGAAGTGATGAAGGGAGAACTGTCTTGTTGCCCATAGAGACCAAGAGATTAAAGCGAGACTGTCTTGTTGCCCCTAGGAACCCAATGATGAAGGGAGGACTGTCTTGTTGCCCCTAGGAACCCAATGATGAAGGGAGGACTATCATAATGCCCATAGAGACCAACTGTTGAAGGAAGGAATGTCTCCTAACACCTAGAGACTGAATGATGAAGGGAGGACCCTTTTGTTACCCTCTGGTGCTAACGTGATGAAGGGAGGTCTATCTTGTTGCCCCCTACTGACTAAGTGATGAAGCAAAGGCTCTTGTGGAACCTAGGAACCAAGTAATGAAGGAAGGAGTGTCTTGTTGCCTCTAGTAATAAAGTGAAAAAGGAGTGACTTTCTTGCTTCTGCTAGTAAGTGTTGGAAGAATTACTTTTATTGGCCCTAAGGACCGAGTAATGAAGGAAGGGCTCTCTTGCTGCCTTTAGAAACCATGTGATTAAGGAAGGACTTTTTTGTTGCCCCTAGCGACCAAATGATGAAGAAAGGACCCTCTTGTTGCCCCTAGTAACCTAACCAAGTGATGAAAAGCGGGCTCTTGTTGCCCTAGTGACCAATTGATCAAGGAAAAACCTATGACCAAATGATGAAGAAAGGACCCTCTTGTTGCCCCTAGTAACCAAGTGATGAAAGGCGGGCTCTTGTTGCCCTAGTGACCAATTGCTCAAGGATGAAGGTGAGACTCTTAGGGACAAAGAGATGAAGGGAGGACTGTCTTGTTGCCCATACTGAGACTAGGTGATGAAGGAAAGAGTTGCCTCTGAAGACAAGTGATGGAGGAAAGAATCCAGCGTTGCTCATAGCATTCAGATAATGAAGGAATAATCAAGGAATGGCTCTCTTGTTGCCCCTAGCAACCATTTTTCTGTCCCATGTCTCCAATGCATTGTGGCAAATGAAAGGGAGTATCTAGTCGGGGCTATGAGCCCCAGAAGCCACCCCCTAGCGGCGCCACTGCTGGTTGCTACGGCCAACCAAAAGAGATTCCCTTTCAGACTCCTTGATGACGAGACATAATATCACAAACAAAATTCCTGACAATTTTTTATGGAAAAGTGAGCCGTCGGGTGGTTGCCATGGGAAACAGCCCCAATTTTGTAGCTTTTGCAAGAATAGCCTAACAGACGAGAACATGATGGGGACCCCTGACTTTCCGAATCTTGTTTTTGGGTCAGTCCCATAGGAAGTATTGAAGATAGAGGCTCAGGATAACAGCCAGTCAACCAGCATTTTTGGAAGGATGTCAGCCCCCCCTCCCCCACCGTTTTGTGTTAAAGTGAACCCGTCACTTTGCTTATTCAACCGGCTTCTCGGATGCTGAGTGATGCACTGTGAAAGGATCAGCAGGGTAAATGTTAGTATGGGGGGGGGGGGGGGTGTTTTCTCACTTCGCCCTGAATGGAGGATGGCTATTGGCCAGGCTTACCTTGAAGTGGACCCATCATCAGATATACAAGTGCTGGGTCCCTGCAATACCGCAATTTTGGCGTGGGTGTCGCGTGAAAAAACGCGTAACCACCCACAGCAAAACGCGTGCCACCAAATCTTGTACGTGAGCTTCTTTGGCACATTTGTCAGGAATATAGCAGCCCATTTAGGCTGCATTCACACGTTATTTCTTAATAATGGCACCCAAAAAGCGTTAACAAAAAAAAACGTGAATGGGAGCCTGTTACGCAAGGTGTAAATGGGGTCTCAAATTAATGGATTGCCCTATTTGTGAAGCGGGGAAATGCGCAAAAAGAAATGTGAGTGGGAACGCATGAATGTCAATGTGCCTTATTGAAACAAAATGGTAATACATTTTTTTAAAAAGATAATAAAAATAAAAAAATATTTAAAATGTATATATTGGTTGTGCTTTTGATGTTTACTATTAATTGTATGTTGGGGCGATGATACCCTCTTACTGTATCTGTTGCACTTCCTTAATATAAAGAAAAGTAAATAAATAATGTAAATGAAAAAAGGAATTATAATGTTAAAAAAAAGGTAATATAAATTAAAGAAAAATGTAAATGAAAAAAATGTGCAGAAAGAAACGCAAGCGGGGACACGTGAATGTGAACGTACCTTATTGAAACAAAATGATAATTAAAAAATAATAATAAAAAAAAACATAGAAAAAAAAAAAGGATAAAAAAAAAAAGGTAATGTAAATAAAAAAAATTTGAAAAAAGAAACTACTGATTGTATGTTGGGCGAGGTTTCCCTCTTACTGTATCTGTTGCAACATAAACCTAAAAAAATAATAATAATTCAACGTAAAAAAAAAGGTTAAAAAAAAAAAGGTAATGTAAATAAAAAATGGGAAAAAAGAAACTACTGATTGTATGTTGGGCAATGTTACCCTCTTACTGTATCTGTTGCACTTCCTTAAAATAAATTAAAAAAATAATGTAAAAAAAAATGTGCAAAAAAAAAAAAAGCAAGCAGGAACACAAGAATGTGAATATACCGTATTGAAACAAAATCATAATAAAAAAAAACGATAATTAAAAATAATAATAATTAAAAAAAATATATAACTGAAAAAAAAATTATAATGTTAATAAAGTTAAAAAAAGGTAATGAAAATAAAAAAAATGTGCAAAAAGAAACGCAAGTGGAAACATGTGAATGTGAACGTAGCTTATTGAAACAAAATGAGAATTAAAAAATAAAAATAAAAAAATTGTGAAAAAATACATTTAAATAAAGTAAAAATTAGAACGTTAAAAAAAAAAAAGTAAAAAAAAAGGTAATAATAAAAAATAAAAATGTGTAAAAAGAAACGCAAGCATGAAAATGTGATGTGAACGTACCTTATTGAAATAAAATGATAGGTAAAAAAAAAATAATAAAAAAAAAATGTGAATAAAAAAACTGATAACGTTAAAAAAATGTAAACAAAAAAAAAGGTAATGTAAATGAAAAAAAAGTGCAAAAAGAAACAGAAGTGGGAACACGTGAATGTGAATGTACCTTATTGAAACAAAATGATAATTAAAAAAATAATAAATAATAATAAAAATAATAAAAAAAATGTAAATAAAAAAAAATTATAACAGTAAAAAAAAAGGTCATGTAAATAAAAAAAATGTGAAAAAAGAAATGCAAGTGGGAACACATGAATGTGAATGTTCCTTATTGAAACAAAATTATAATTAAAAAAATTATAATAAATAATAATAAAAATAATAAAAAAAATTAAATAAATAAAAATGATAACAGTAAAAAAAAAGGTCATGTAAATAAAAAAAATGTGAAAAAATAAATGCAAGTGGGAACACATGAATGTGAATTTCTGAAAAAAAATGATAACTAAAAAAAAAAATAAGAAAAATAATAACATAAAAAAAAAAAAAAAAAAGATAAAAAAAAAGGTAAAAAAAAAGGTACTGTAAATAAAAATAAATGTGCAAAAAGAAGCGGGAACGCGTGAATGTGAACGGGCCTTATTGAAAAAAAATGATACGATCGCTCCATATTGCTACATGCCGGGAAATGTATTCATACTGACTTGTAAAGACCCACTTCAGGGGACCCCAAAAAATAAAAACTTGAATTGTACAGAAGAATGTCAATCACCTGGAGGGGGAAAAAAATGATTCCCCCATTGTACGGAGCCACAGAATACGCCAGCGCTTTGTGTATAAATGATGGCGCTAATGATATTCGCGCGGCCAGAGAATTACATCTGCTGTATACATACACTACATAATTCATAAGGACGGTAGCAGATGGGTTTCCAGGGAAAGGACCTGAGACACCATTCTTCTCTAAATCAAACCTGATTTTTTTTTCCCCCCGCGCCGCGCAATGACACGATTAATCCGAAAAATTGAATTCATAAAAACGATCGGCAATCGAGGTGGTTATTAACACAAATACATAATGCTGGGTGACAGCTCCAATCATAGGATGGGGGGAGTTGTGCTGGGTAAACGGATTTAAAAATAACATCGGGGTGATAATAATAGACGCAGCGCTCTGCGGATTTCATCTACGGTTTGGAGAAAATAGAAATCCCAACATCCTAACCGGTTCGAGGCCGGAAGATCTGAGCCCTGACCAGGACCGGAGATTGGTGCTGGAGATGCGTTTTGTTTTCACGCCAGATTACTTTTACTTTGGTAGTCGATCTTAAAGCTGAACTCCAGGTAGATATTAAAAAAGAAAAACTCACCATGCAATGCACATGTGTATTCCTTTAAAGATTAAAAAAACAAAAAACATTAAATTAAAAAATTGTTAAAGATCATCTCCGGGGGTTAAGTTGTCCTTTGATGAAGAGGAAGTGTGAGAAAAAAGAGTGGTGTCCCTTCCCTGACCTCTGTAATAGGCCACATATGGGGTCTGCAACCTATATGTGGGCTAGTGGAAAATACATTTATCTCCATGCAGACCACTGTCTAGGTTTGTGGTCAAACTCAGGGTTAAGGGCGATCAACAACCTGGACCCTTCGTGTGGTAGGTGCTGATGTGGTCTTCAGACATGGGCAGACAGGTGCTGATGTGGTCTTCAGACATGGGCAGACAGGTGCTGATGTGGTCTTCAGACATGGGCAGACAGGTGCTGATGTGGTCTTCAGACTTGGGCAGACAGGTGCTGATGTGGTCTTCAGACATGGGCAGACAGGTGCCGATGTGGTCTTCAGACATGGGCAGACAGGTGCTGATGTGGTCTTCAGACATGGGCAGACAGGTGCCGATGTGGTCTTCAGACATGGGCAGACAGGTGCTGATGTGGTCTTCAGACATGGGCAGTCAGGTGCTGATGTGGTCTTCAGACATGGGCAGTCAGGTGCTGATGTGGTCTTCAGATATGGGCAGACAGGTGCTGATGTGGTCTTCAGATATGGGCAGACAGGTGCTGATGTGGTCTTCAGACATGGGCAGACAGGTGCTGATGTGGTCTTCAGACATGGGCAGAAAGTGTCCTCTTGTCCCCGAAATAAAGATGGAAAATGCAACATCAAGGAATATCTTGGTGGTCATGCTCAATGCTAGGGGAGATCGAGACCTGTACCTTCTGGGTAATATGTGCTGATATGGCCACCAGACATGGGCAGAAAGTGTCCCACTGTCCCCAAATAGAACCTGTTTCCCCAATATAAAGATGGAAAATGCAATATCAAGGAATACCTTGGCGGTCATGGTCAATGCTGAACGAGATCAAAGGCCTGGACCCTTTGGGTGGTAGGTGCTGATATGGCCACCAGACATGAGTAGAAATTGTTTCCATACACCCAAATAAAACCTGTTTTATAAAGATGGAAAATGCAAAGTCAAGGAATAGCTTGGTCGTCATGGTCAATCCCGAGGAAGATCAAGATCTGAACCCTCTGGGTGGGAGATGCTGATATGGCCATCAGACATGGGCAGAAAGTGTCCCAGTGTCCCCAAAAAGAACCAGTTTCCACAATATAAAGATGGAAAATGCAATTTCAAGGAATAGCTTGTTGGTCATGGTCAATGTTGAAGGAGATCAAAGGCCTGGACCCTTTGAGTGGTAGGTGCTAATATGGCCACCAGACATGGGCAGAAAGTGTCCCAGTGTCCCCGGATAGAACCACATATGGGGTCTGCAACCTACAGTTGTATTCAAAATTATTCAACCCCCACTGAAATTGATTGTTTTGCCAAGTTTGACATTGATTTTGATCATCCTGTCATCCTGCTTACAATTAAATCAAAGAGGCACGTGTAGGTCAGACAAATATAACATAACATTTATAATGAAATAACCACAAATGTCTTTTCTGTGCTCACATCATTATCAGTTTTATTCAACCCCCAGTTGACATTCAATCTTAGTACTTAGTACAACATCCTTTTACAGTTATAACAGCTTTTAAACTTGAAGCATAGCTTGACACAAGTGTCTTGCAGTGATCTACGGGTATCTTCGCCCATTCGTCATGGGCAAAAGCCTCCAGTTCAGTCACATTCTTAGGCTTGCGCACTGCAACTGCTTTCTTTAAGTCCCACCAGAGGTTCTCAATCGGATTTAAGTCTGGTGACTGCGATGGCCACTCCAAAATGTTCTAGCCTTTAATCTGCAACCATACTCTAGTGGACTTGGAGGTATGCTTGGGATCATTGTCCTGTTGAAAGGTCCAACATCTCCCAAGCCTCAGGTTTGTGACGGACTGCATCACATTGTCATCCAATATCTCCTGGTACTGAAGAGAATTCATGGTACCTTGCACACGCTAAAGCTTCCCTGTACCTGCAGAAGCAAAACAGCCCCAAAGCATGATTGCCCCCCCCGCCATGCTTCACAGTAGGCAAGGTGTTCTTTTCATCATAGGCCTTGTTCTTCCTCCTCCAAACATAGCGTTGATCCATGGGCCCAAACAGTTGTAATTTTGTTTTATCAGTACACAGAACACAATCCCAAAACTTGTGTGGTTTGTCCACATGACTTTTTGCATACTGCAGTCGACTCTTCTTATTCTTTGGAGACAGCAAGGGGGTGTGCCTGGGAGTTCTGGCATGGAGGCCTTCATTACGCAGTGTGCGCCGTATTGTCTGAGCAGAAACTTCAGTACCCACATCTGACAAATCTTTTCTCAGTTCCTCAGCAGTCACACAGGGACTTTTCTCCACTCTACGCTTCAGGTAGCGCACAGCAGTTGAAGTCAGCATCTTCTTTCTGCCACGACCAGGTAGCGTTTCAACAGTGCCCTTTGCCTTGAATTTGCGAATGATGCTTCCTATGGTGTCTCTTGGTATGTTTAACTTCTTTGCAATCTTCTTATCGCCATTGCCCTTCCTGTGAAGAGTAATCACCTCTTCTCTTGTCTTCCCCGACCATTCTCTTGACTTCACCATGTTTGTAACCACACCAGTAAATGTCTAGAAGGAGCTGAGTATCACAGTCATTTTAAAGCTGCCTGATTGGTGCTTATTAGGCTTTATTGCTGCTCCCTGACATCCACAGGTGTTTTCAATACCTGATTGAAAACACTTCAATGAACCTCTGTTCTTCAGAGTGGTAGTCTTTAAGGGGTTGAATAATTGTGTAAATGAAGAATTCACAAAATAAACATTTACTACTGTATTACAAAACCAATTGATGTAATTTTAGTTGCATATGGTTCTTTAAGAAGTCCTTGTAGGATTTCATTCTGAATACAATTACAAATGTACACTAAATTCCCTAAAACCCTTTACAGCATTGGGGGGTTGAATAATTTTGAACACAACTGTAGATGTGGGCTATTGGAAAATACATTTATCTCCATGCAGACCTCTGTCTAGCGTTGTGGTCAAACTCAATGTTAAGGACTAGGGTTGTCCCGATACCGATACTAGTATCGGTATCGGGACCGATTCCGAGTATTTGCGGGAGTACTCGTACTCCCGCAAATACCCCCGATACCAAAATAGAATACTCCCACCCCCCCCCGCCGCCGCCGCTGACGCATCCCGCCGCTACATCGCATCGCGCCGCTACAATACACCCCGCCGCATTCCCCGCTTGGTTAATACGGGCGGGGAACATTACAGCATTCATTTGAATAGCTGTAGTCTTTCCCGCCCGCCGCGTATAGACACTCCCCCTTGCTCGGGTGAACTGTCCAATCCCGAGCAAGGGGGAGTGTCTATACGCAGCGCGGCGCCAATCATTACAGCTGTTCAAAGCTGTAATGTTCCCCGCCCATATTAAGCAGTCGGCGGCAGCGGGGATGTGGCGCGATGAAGGTAAGGGGGACAGGACATGGCTGCATATGGGGAGACCTTGCTGGATGTGGGGGATATTGATATGGGGACACATTACTGGATACGGGGGACATTACTGGATACGGGAGACATTACTGGATACGGGAGACATTACTGGATACGGGGGACATTACTGGATACGGGGGACATTGCTGGATACGGGGGACATTGCTGGATATGGGGGACAATGCTGGATATTGGGACATTGCTGGATACGGGGGACATTGCTGGATATTGGGACATTCCTGGATATTGGGACATTGCTGGATGTGGGGGACATTGCTGGATATTGGGACATTGCTGGATATTGGGACATTGCTGGATATTGGGGACATTGCTGCATACGGGGGACATTGCTGGATATGGGGGACATTGCTGGATATTGGGGACATTGCTGCATACGGGGGACATTGCTGGATATGGGGGACAATGCTGGATATGGGGGACATTGCTGGATATGGGGGACAATGCTGGATACGGCGGACATTACTGGATACGGGGGACATTGCTGGATATGGGGGACATTGCTGGATATGGGGGGCAATGCTGGCTATTGGGATATTGCTGGATACGGGGGACATTGCTGGATACGGGGGACATTGCTGGATACGGGAGACACTGCTGGATGTGGGGGACATTGCTGGATACGGGGGACATTGCTGGATATGGGGGACATTGCTGCATACGGGAGACATTGCTGGATGTGGGGGACATTGCTGGATATGGGGGACATTGCTGCATACGGGGGACATTGCTGGATGTGGGGGACATTGCTGGATGTGGGGGACATTGCTGGATATGGGGGACATTGCTGCATACGGGGGACATTGCTGGATTTGGGGGACATTGCTGGATGTGGGGGACATTGCTGGATGTGGGGGACATTGCTGCATACGGGGGACATTGCTGCTTACGGGGGACATTGCTGGATGTGAGGGACATTGCTGGATGTGGGGGACATTGCTGCATACGGGGGACATTGCTGCATATGGGGGACATTGCTGGATATGGGGGACATTGCTGGATGTGGGGGACATTGCTGGATGTGGGGGACATTGCTGGATATCGGGAGACATTGCTGGATATGGGGGGACATGGCTGCATTTGTGGGGGGACATGGCTGCATTTGGGGACACATTTAAAAAAAAGTATCGGTATTCGGTATCGGCGACTACTTGAAAAAAAGTATCGGTACTCGTACTCAGTCCTAAAAAAGTGGTATCGGGACAACCCTATTAAGGACCCTTCGTGTGGTAGGTGCTGATGTGGTCTTCAGACATGGGCAGAAAGTGTCCTCCTGTCCCCAAATAAAACCTGTTTCCCCAAATATAAAGATGGAAAATGCAAAATCAAGGAAAAGCTTGGTGGTCATGGTGGTCAATGCTGAAGGAGATCAAAGGCCTGGACCCTTTGGGTAGGTTATGGCCACCAGACATGAGCAGAAATTGCCTCCATGCACCCAAATAAAACCTGTTTTATAAAGATGGAAAATGCAAAGTCAAGGAATAGCTTGGTGGTCATGCTCAATCCCGAGGGAGATCAAGACCTGAACCCACTGGGTGGTAGGTGCTGATATGGCCACCAGGCATGGGCAGAAAGTTTTCCAGTGTCCCCAAATATAACCTGTTTCCCCAATATAAAGATGGAAAATGCAATATCAAGGAATAGCTTGGTGGTCATGGTCAATGCTGAAGGAGATCAAAGGCCTGGACCTTTTGGGTGGAAGGTACTGATATGGCCAACAGACATGAGTGGAAATTGCCTCCATACACCCAAATAAAACCTGTTTTATAAAAGGTGGAAAATACAATATCAAGGAAAAGCTTGGTGGTCATGCTCAGTGCTGGGGAGATCGAGACCTGGACCTTCTGGGTGGAAGGTACTGATATGGCCACCAGACATGAGTGGAAATTGCCTCCATACACCCAAATGAAACCTGTTTTATAAAGGTAGAAAATACAATATCAAGGAAAAGCTTGGTGGTCATGCTCAGTGCTGGGGAGATCGAGACCTGGACCTTCTGGGTGGTAGGTACTGATATGGCCACCAGACATGGGCAGAAAGTATCCTCATGTCCCCAAATATAACCTGGTTCACCGAAATAATGATGGAGAATGCAATATCAAGGAATAGCTTGGTGGTCATGCTCAATCCCGAGGGAGAGCAAGACCTGAACCCTCTGGGTGATAGATGCTGATATGGCCACCAGAAATGGACAGAAAGTGTCCCCATGTCCCCAAATAAAACATGTTTCCCAGAAATAAAGATGGAAAAGGCAATATTAAAGAATCGCAAAAAAGAATCTTTATTTCAATCAAAAGTTTTGATACACCGAGAAAGCAGGGTGTTGTCAGGGCTGGGCTCCGCCCTTCCTTCTCTGAGCTGGCCGCTCAGCTGTCGGCTAATTGCCAGCTCCTATCTCTCCACAGTGACTCACCTGTTGATGATCCTGCTCGTCAGTCCTGCCTACTTAAGCCGTCCAGCTCAGTTGCTCTCTGCCTTTGCCTTGGTCAACATCACAGTGAATCTCCTGAGTTTCTGTTGAAGACTTACTTGGCTGACGTTCCTTCTGGCTCCAGATATATCTCAAATCTCTGGCTCTCTGACATTTGGCTTGGCTGACTACCCGATCCGGTTCCTGAACTCTGGCTATGTTTGGACTACGCTTACTCTGTTTATCTTTTTATTATTATTATTAAACAAGTGTGATTTAACTGTACTTCTGTCTCAGTCTGATTCATAGTTTCTGACAGGTGTGAGTTTTTGCAGGAAAGGTGTGTCCTAAGTCTTAGGGGGGGTCCTCAGCAGTGCTGTCGAGTATTATTCACCAATATTGCATTCTCCTTTCAGATATCTGAGAATTTTTTTTTACTTCTGCCCTTTTGGGGACACTTTCTGCCCATGTCAGAGGACAGCAGAGGTGAAAAGACCTGGGGTGAGGAGAACAGAAGATAGAAAAAACAAAAGGAGGTAGGACAGAGGAGAATATAAGGGAACGAAAAGTAAAGGAGAGGAGATGAATAGAACAGAGGAAAACAGAAGTAAACAGTACAAGGGATGAGAGAAGGGAAAAGTAGAGGAGAAGAGATAAGAAGAACAGAGGAAAGCAGAGGAGAAGAGAGCAGGGTAGAATAGTAGAGATGATAAAAAAAAGAGAGCAGAGGGAGAATATGAGAGATAAATGAAGAGGAGAAGAGAGGGGCACAGAAGTTAGACAAATAGAGAGGGTAGCAGAGGTGAGGAGAGCAGTGGAGAGGAGAACAGAGATGAGCAGAGAAAAAAGGGGAGTGAAGGAGATAAGTGGAGAGATGAGACAGAGGTGATGAGATCACAGAAGAGGGGCAAGGGAAAGGAAACCAGAAGAAAGGGGGATACGTGTAAATGAGATGAGAACAGAGATTAGGAGAATTGAAGATATCACAGCAGAGGAGGGGACATGTGAGCAGCGGGGAGGGAAGCAGAGGGGAAATGAACAGAGGAGAAAAAAAGAGAGAGAAGAGGGAATGAGAGAAGAGGATAGAGGAAAGATGGGAGGCAAGGACAGAAGAGGAAGGAGGACATAAGAGAGGAGAGAAAATAAGAGCAGAGGATGGAGGACAGATTATAAGAGAACAGAGGAGAGGAGAGTAAAGAAGAGCGGAGGATGGAGGACAGATTATAAGAGAGGAGAGGAGAGAAAAGGGGAGCAGAGGATGGAGGACAGATTAGAGGGGAACAGAGGAGAGGAGAGTAAAGAAGAGCGGAGGATGGAGGACAGATTTGAGGGGAACAGAGGAGAGGAGAGAAAAGGGGAGCAGGGGATGGAGGACATATTATAAGAGAACAGAGGAGAGGAGAGAAAAGGGGAGCAGGGGATGGAGGACAGATTAGAGGAGAACAGAGGAGAGGAGAGAAAAGGGGAGCGGAGGATGGAGGACAGATTAGAGGAGAACAGAGTAAAGGAGAGAAAGTGGATTTTAAATGATACACAAACGTAAAGAAGAAGTGAAATTTTAATTCACGTATTCATATTAGATCCTCCTCTCTCACGCCTCGTACACACGACCGGGATTTGCGATGGGAAAACTGCGAGGAGAGCTTTTGGCCGGGAATCCCGGCCGTGTGTATTCTCCGCCAAAAACCGCCGGCAAAAAAAAAGAGAACCAGCTCTCTTTTTTCCCGTCGGAAATCCCGAGCGTGTGTACGGGGCATTAGAGGTTTTTGTAGTATAAAATACATAAAGTTCCCCTTCCCAGCAGTCCTCTCCAGGTGGCCTTCCTCTTCTAATGCCCCGTACACCACGAGCGGTTTTCCCGTCGGAAAAATGTATTTTCTCGGCTCGTCGTAGTCTTTTACGTCACCGCGTTCTTGGCAGTCAAAAGTTCACCGAACACCGAAGTAATGGTGCATCCTTCGATGAAGTTCAAGGCCTCTCCTGAGATCCCAGCCTCGTGCTCGGTGCTCTCCAAGGTCCTTCATCGAGTGGCTTCCTCCCTCAGGACGGACAGCACAGGACCACATTGCATTGCATGAATCTATGTTGTTGTTGCCGCTGCCGCCAACTATTCAGATGGCCGGATGGTGAGCACCGGCCACCTGAATAACGGCAGCTGGTTGGCTGTGTGGAAGTGCCTTTCCGAGTACAGCCCTCAGGCTGTAGTCGGCTTCCGGAAACTTATCCAAGGGACGTATGGGGGGTGCGTTCCTTGGATAAGACTGACAGGCGTCTCAGCCAATCAGGTTCACCGGTTCTGGTCGTTGTTGTGTGTACGCGGCATTAGTCTTCTCACCTCTTCCTCACAATATGCATGACCTGAACATCAGCTGGAAAGTCCACTTGTGGACTGACCACCCGTGTCCAGGTTCTCCAGTGGAGTGAATGGAGGGAATGGATCTCCCCCGGTCATTGCCGGAAATAGGAGCTCATCCAGCCAATGTATCTTGTTCATTCCAATGTACAGCCATCATAGACAGGAGCTCCTTCTCATCTCCTGAGCTCCTTCTCATCTCCTGAGCTCCTCTCTCTCGCTCAGCTGGTGCTGCTGTCACTTTGTATAGCGGGGAGGTCTGAGATGAAAAGCCACAGGGAGAAGAGAGGGGAGAAGAGGGTGGTGGTGGGGAGCAGAGGGTGGTGGTGGGGAGTAGAGGGTGGGGAGGGTGATGGAGGGAGTCTGGATAGTCTATGACTTGGCCCTTCAGGAACATGAACTGGTGTCCGCTCTGCAGGTTCTCCCCTGAGATGGTCTGGGGGGGGGGCAGCCTGGCACAGTGTGGGGTGACACTGGCCTTCGGGAGCAGAAGTGTGGGCATTTGTCAGACAACAAAGGACAGGAGCGGCTTCGTCACTGGGACAGAGTGTGACATCCACCCCCCCCCCTCCATCCTCCGGGTCCCACGAGGAATGTGCGGGGTGATAGGGCCAGCCTCTGATCAATACTGGTAATGGAGTCTTTGTAGAGGTCCTGATTGCTATTGGCCGCCTTGTTAATATTAGCGGACATCAAGAGATCTTCTGCTCCGGAGGACAACCCGTCACACTGTCATTTGTGGCCGGGGTCACATCTGTCACATATTAACCCCTTTGTAGGCCGACTGCCATGAGAGGTAGCGCTCGTCAGTCCCATTCAACTGGCCTTGTTGTGCAATGCTGGAGACGTTTTGTAGCTTCTCCAAGTGGCATCGTTGGTTCAAACGAGTGTCAGGAACCGTGGCGGACGGTGCTCAAAAGTTTGGGGGGGGGGGGTGCAAACAAACTGAAAATAATCCCCCATTAATTGCAGCCTCACTGTGCCCATCAAAAGCAGCCACTGTACCATCAAACACTGCCACTGAGCCTATTAAATGCTGCCACCCTGCCCCTAATGTTGCCACTGTGCCCCAAATGCTGCCACTGTGCCCCAAGTGCTGCCACTGTGCCCCAAATGTTGCCACTGTCCCCCAACTGCTGCCACTGTGCCCCAAATGTTGCCACTGTGCCCCAAGTGCTGCCATTGAGCCCCAAGGGCTGCCACTGTGCCCCAAGTGCTGCCACTGTGCCCCAAGGGATGCCACTGTGCCCCAAGTGCTGCCACTGTGCCCCAAGGGCTGCCACTGTGCCCCAAGTACTGCCACTGTGCCCGAGGGCTGCCACTGTGCCCATTAAATGCTGCCACTGTGACCCAAGGGCTGCCACTGTGCCCCAAGTACTGCCACTGTGCCCAAAATGTTGCCAATGTACCCATTTAATGCCGCCACTGTGCCCCAAATGTTGCCACTGTGCCCCAAGGGCTGCCACTGTGCCCCAAGTACTGCCACTGTGCCCCAAGTACTGCCACTGTGCCCCAAATGTTGCCACTGTGACCCAAAAGTTGCCACTGGGCCCCAAATGTTGCCACTGTGCCCCTAATGTTTCCACTGTGCCCCAAATACTGCCACTGTGTGCAAAAATGTTGCCACTGTTCCCTAAATGTTGCCACTGTGCCCCAAGTACTGCCACGGTGCCACAAATGTTGCCACTGTGCACCAACATTTTCCACTGTGCCCCAAATGTTGCCACTGTGACCCAAAAGTTGCCACTGTGCCCCAAATGTTGCCACTGTGCCCCTAATGTTTCCACTGTGCCCCAAATACTGCCACTGTGTGCAAAAATGTTGCCACTGTTCCCTAAATGTTGCCACTGTGCACCAAAATTTTCCACTGTGCCCCAAACACTGCCACTGTGCGCAAAAATGTTGCCACTGTGCCCCAAGTGCTGCTACTTTGCCCCAAATGTTGCCACTGTGCCCCAAGTGCCACCACTGTGCCCCAAATGTTGCCACTGTGCCCCAAGGGCTGCCATTTTCCCCCCTAGTCCTGCCCTGTGCCCCAAATGTTGCCACTGTGCTCCAAGTGCTGCCACTGTGCCCCCCGCCCGCCGTCTGCCCGGCACTTACCTTGTCTTACCTTGGCGAGCCGCGTCCAGTGCCCTTCATTTCTTCCCCAACCCCCGATGTCTTCTCCCGTCCGCTCCTCCTCTCGTCCTCTGCTATGATTGGACGCTTGATTGGCAAAAACAGGCATTCAATCACAGAGCCTGTCGTTTCAGCCAATCAGGTGACAGGTACCAGACCCACCGATCAATTCGAATTAATTTGCTTTGCTAACATACAGCTGAGTGAGAATCAAACGCACAGCATTGCGCCCGCTTCTCACATTTTTGGACGCCTATTAGAGTCTATGGCTCTAATCAGGTGCTTCCAAAAAACACCCCCGCCACTGTAATTCAGGTGCCTGGCGCTCGAAAAGAAGCTGGACACCTGAATAGGGGGTGTCAGCGGCGACCATAGATAGATTCATGCAATGTACGAATCAGTATCTATGGTAATTAGAGCGGCGCCAGGAGAGGGGGGGCGGCGCTCCTGCGCCCTTTATGGACGCGCCGCCGCTGGTCAGGAACCTACATGGGTATTTGGAGTCACATAGCTCAGTCACCCTAATCCACCGCCAGACGTGTCAAGGCAGATGCTGATTGTCCAACAACATGGTGGAAGGTAGGGAATTTTATGGAACCAAAACAGTTCCAATTACGTAATCCAATCACCACGGAACGTGTCAAGGCAGATCCTGATTGTCTAACTATCAGAAACCATGAATCAGACCGAGACAGAAGTATAGGTAAATCACACTTGTTTAATAATAATAATAATAATAAAAAAAAGATAAACAGAGTGGGCCAGATCCACGTACATCAGCGCATATTTGCGTTGGGCGTAGCGTATCTCTGATACACTACGCCGCCGTAACTTACATTTTTTTTAATCCTCAAAGAATGCGCCCCGTAAGTTACGCCGGCGTAGTGTAAATTTGGCGGCGTAAGGGCGCGCAATTCAAATGGATCTGATGAATGAATGAATGAATGACTTGTATAGCGCTACACATGCGAACTGAATCGCCTCTAGGCGATGGGGGCGTGTTTTATGTAAATAAGTCGTGACCCGACGTAAACAACGTTTTTTTTTTAACGGCGCATGCGCCGTCTGTGGGGGGTATCCCAGTGCGCATGCTCGAAAATAAACCCGGAACAAGCCAATGTTTACGACGATGACGTCATTCTACGCAAATCCCTATTCGCGAACGACTTACGCAAACGACGTAAAAAATTCAAAATTCGACGCGGGAACGACGGCCATACTTAACATAGGATACGCCTCATATAGCAGGGGTAACTATACGCCGGAAAAAGCCGAACACAAACAACGTAAAAAAATGTGCCGGCCGGACGTACGTTTCGTGGATCGTCGTATCTAGCTAATTTGCATACTCAACGCGGAATTCGACGGAAACGCCACATAGCGGCCGGCGGGAAAAATGCACCTAAGATCCGACGGTGTACTTAGACGAAATGCCAGTCGGATCGAGCCCAGATGCAGTGGTATCTTTGTTTTTTAGATACAGAACAAAGATACGACGCGGGAACTTTGAAATTACGCCGGCGTATCAATAGATACTAGCGTAAGCGTAGTCAAAACATAGCCAGAGTTCAGGAACCGGATCGGATAGTCAGCCAAGCCAAATGTCAGAGAGCCGGAGAAGAACGTAGTAGAACAGCAAGCAGGATCAGGAGCCAGAAGGAACGTCGGCCAAGAAAAGTCTTCAATAGGAACGCAGGAGAAAGTCTCTGTGATGTTGACCAAGGCGAAGGCAGAGAGCAACTGAGCTGGACGGCTTAAGTAGGCAGGACTGACCAGCAGGATCATCAACAGGTGAGTCACTGTGGAGAGATAGGAGCTGGCAGTTAGCCGACAACTGAGGGGCCAGCTCAGAGAAGGAAGAGCTGAGCCCAGCCCTGACACTGACAACACGATGGAAGGTGGAAATTTTATGAAGTCAATCAGTTCTAATTACAAACCCAATCGCTATGGAATATGTCAAGGCAGATGTTGATTTTTCCAAGAACATGGTGGAAGGTGGGACCTATTATGAAATCACAACGTTGAACACAATATAACACAACGTTGAACACAATATTGTGCAAAGTTGAACAAAATATGAACAGAATATAACAACGTTGAACACAATATAATACAAAGTTGAACACAATGGGCCAGATTCAAGAAGCAATTGCGCCCGTGTAACCATAGGTTACACGGCGCAATTGCTTACTTGCTCCGGTGTAACGAGTGCTCCTGATTCAGGAACATCGCTACGCCGACTGCAGCCTAAAATCTGCGCGGCTTAAGGCTCTTATGCCACGCAGATTTTAGGCTGCATTCTAGCGAAAACCGCTAGGGGGCGCTCCCATTGTGATCTGTGTATAGTATGCAAATTGCATACTAACACCGATTCACAAACTTGCGCGGGCCCTGCGTACGCAAATTACGTAATTTGCGTACGTCGGGTTTCGCGTAACGTTACACATCCTAATAGCAGGCGCAGCCAATGCTATAGGATGGCCACGTTCCCGCGTCGCGACGTTCAAATTCTACGTTGTTTGCGTAAGTGGGACGTGAATGGCGCTGGACGCCATTCACGTTGACTTTGAAGCAAATGACGTCCTTGCGACGTCATTTGCCGCAATGCACGTCGGGAAAGTTTCCCGACGGAGCATGCGCTCTACGCTCGGCGCGGGAGCGCGCCAAATTTAAGTGATTCCCGCTCCCGGCGGGATCATTTACATTAGGCGCCTTTACGCCAGGCAAGTTAACACAGCGCCCCCGCAATTTAGGGAGCTTCTGCTCCGTGAATCGCGGGCAGCGCAGAAAATTTGCGCGGGCGCAGGGCAAAAACGCTGCCCTGTGCCTGCGTAAGAAAGGCGCAGATTCTTACTGAATCTGGGCCAATATATATAACAACGTTGAACACAATATAATACAAAGTTGAACAGAATATCACACAACGTTGAACACAATATAACACAAAGTTGAACAGAACATCACACAACGTTGAACACAATATAATACAAAGTTGAACAGAACATCACACAACGTTGAACACAATATAACACAAAGTTGAACAGAATATCACACAACGTTGAACACAATATAACACAAAGTTGAACAGAATATCACACAACGTTGAACACAATATAACACAAAGTTGAACAGAATATCACACAACGTTGAACACAATATAACACAAAGTTGAACAGAATATCACACAACGTTGAACACAATATAACACAAAGTTGAACACCGTGTAACAAGATTGAACACAAAGTAACACAAAACTGAGCACAATGTAACAGAATCAAACACAACGTAGTACAAAGTAACACAAAGTCGAATGCAACTGAACACAAAAATGGAAGTTAACCGCAATGTAGTAAAATTGAACACAATGTAACACAAAGTTGAACGCAACAGAATCAAATATTTTTAATATAAATTTTAAATTGGGGGAATCTGACTTTTGAAATATTATTTGATGGTTTGGGTTTCCATGGTTGATATTTTTTCGGCGGCGGCGGCCTGGCGTCAGGACAGGAGAGGGTTATCTCGCCATCGCTCTCGCTTTTATTCCTCCTCAGAACGTGGGCAGCCCGCAGGGACCGGGGCTGCAGCTGTTAGTTCAGTTGCTCCAAATTTCTTCAGAGAATCGGTTGGACGCGGTCGTTCTGCCTCCCAGCAGGGACGTGTAACATCAAAACTGGGCGACATCAGAGCCAAGCCGCCGAAAAAAAAAAAAACCTGGGAAGGAGCGTGAAATGGAGCCGCGCCATGTGAGCAAAATGAATTTTAATCAGCGCTCAGGACGGACGGATGGCCACTGACCTCGCCACGCTTCCGAATGACGGGACATTGGCGGAAAAAGTCGCACTTTGCGTGCGGCGATCTCAATATCTCAGCTCACCGCCGAGTCACCGGAGCGGATCTGAGAATGGAGAATACAGGGGAGCCCAGAGGGGGGCGCAGAGATTGAACCCGACGCATGGGTGAGGATTCACCGTGCCGGAAGAGGACGCACCGCGGGGGCGCAGTGTATGTACCACCGACACACAGAGTCCATACATACAGAATAAGGAGAGATACCGAGAATTACACCCGGGATACAGGATGAGAGAAGTAGTACTAAGCAGAGTCCATACAGAAAAAGGACAGATACCGAGAATTACACCCGGTATATAGCGTTGGAGAAGTGATACTTTAATCAGCATATTAATGTCTCTCAGGAATCCCCTCTTACAGACTGACACTCTTTTTTTCCGTAGGGAATAAATGGACACATTTGGTGAATAGGGATCAGTGGGCACCTTGTGGGTCCAGCAGCAGCAGTTGCACCCTTTATTTCCCCCCTTCACTCTATGGCATACAGGAGATCCCCCATCCTCCGGCCCTCTCCTTCCATTCTCTGGCCATACAGACCTCAGTGATCCCCCTTTTCCATATCCGCCACCTTCCCCATCCAGAACCTCCCTCGCGCTCCCCAGAACCTCCCCCAAGTTCTCCCAGAACCTCCCCCAAGCTCTTCCTGAACCTCCCCCGAGCTCCTCCTGAACCTCCCCCGAGCTCTCCCTGAACCTCCCCTAAGCACCCCCTGAACCTCCCCAGAGCTACCCCAGAACCTCTCCTGAGCTCCCACAGAACCTCTCCTGAGCTCCCCGAGAACCTCTGCCGAGCTCCCCCAGGACCTCTCCTGAGCTCCCACAGAACCTCTCCTGAGCTCCCCGAGAACCTCTGTCGAGCTCCCCGAGAACCTCAGCCGAGCTCCTCCAGAATTTCACCCGAGCTCCCACAAAACATCTCCGAGCTCCCCCAAAACTTCTGCCGAGCTCCCCAGAACCTCAGCCGAGCTCCCCCAGAACCTCAGCCTAGCTCCCCAGAACCTCAGCCGAGCTCCCCCAGAACCTCAGCCGAGCTCCCCCAGAACCTCTGCCTAGCTTCCCAGAACCTCTGCCGAGCTCCCCCAGAACCTCTCCCGGGCTCCCCAGAACCTCTCCGAGCTCCCCTAGAACCTCTCTCCAGCTCCCAAAGAACATCTCCCGAGCTCCCAAAGAACCTCTCCCAAGCTCCCCCAGAACCTCAGCCGAACTCCCCCAGAATCTCTTTCGAGCTCCCCAGAACCTCTGCCGAGCTCCCCCAAAACATCTGCCTAGCTCCCCAGAACCTCTGCTGAGCTCCCCCAGAACCTCTCCCGAGCTCCCCAGAACCTCTCCGAGCTCCCCTAGAATGCCTCTCCAGCTCCCATAGAACATCTCCCGAGCTCCCAAAGAACATGTCCCGAGCTCCCCAGAACCTCTCCCAAGCTCCCCCAGAACCTCAGCCGAACTCCCCCAGAATCTCTGCCGATCTCCGAAGAACCTCAGCCGAGCTCCCCCAAAACATCTGCCTAGCTCCCCAGAACCTCAGCCGAGCTCCCCCAGAACCTCTGCCGAGCACCCCCAGAAACTCTGCCAAGCTCCCCCAGAACTTCTTCTGAGCTCCCCAGAACCTTTCCGAGCTCCCCTAGAACCTCTCTCCAGCTCCCAAAGAACATCTCCCGAGCTCCCAAAGAACCTCTCCCAAGCTCCCCCAGAACCTCAGCCGAACTCCCCCAGAATCTCTGTCGAGCTCCCCAGAACCTCTGCCGAGCTCCCCCAAAACATCTGCCTAGCTCCCCAGAACCTCTGCTGAGCTCCCCCAGAACCTCTCCCGAGCTCCCCAGAACCTCTCCGAGCTCCCCTAGAATGCCTCTCCAGCTCCCATAGAACATCTCCCGAGCTCCCAAAGAACATGTCCCGAGCTCCCCAGAACCTCTCCCAAGCTCCCCCAGAACCTCAGCCGAACTCCCCCAGAATCTCTGCCGATCTCCGAAGAACCTCAGCCGAGCTCCCCCAAAACATCTGCCTAGCTCCCCAGAACCTCAGCCGAGCTCCCCCAGAACCTCTGCCGAGCACCCCCAGAAACTCTGCCAAGCTCCCCCAGAACTTCTTCTGAGCTCCCCCAGAACCTCTGCCGAGCTCCCCAGAACCTCCACCGAGCTCCCCAGAACCTCTGCCGAGCTCCCCTAGAATCTCTCCCGAGCTCCCCCAGAACCTCTGTCCAGCACCCCCAGAACCTTTGCCGAGCTCCCCCTGAACTTCTGCCAAGCTCCCCCAGAACTTCTCTTCGGCTCCCATAGAACCTCTGCCGATCTCCCCCAGAACATCTCCCAAGCTCCCCTAGAACCTCTCCGGAGCTCCCCCAGAACCTCTCCGGGGCTCCCCCAGAACCTCTGCCGAGCTCCCCCTGAACTTCTGCCAAGCTCCCCCAGAAATTCCCTTTGGTTCCCATAGAACCTCTGCCGATCTCCCCCAGAACCTCTCCCGAGCTCCCCCAGAACCCCTCCTGGGCTCCCCCAGAACCTCTCCGGGGCTCCCCCAGAACCTCTGCCGAGCTCCCCCAGCTCCCAGGGGTGAAATGAAGCAAAGTCAGCAGCTGAGTGGTGAGGGAGGAGGGTGAACATTCTGCCACTGCTCGCTGCCTTCTGGGATGTCCATTGTCCTCGCTCCTGCCAGCCAAGTTTCTGACATATGGTCACTATTGTGCCGAGCACAAAGGCAGCACTTAATAGTAATTCAGCTCCTGGGTCCGGCCTCATCGTGCCGACAGACTGGATTCGGTGTATGTTTATTCCAGGAAGGCGAGGAGTGGGGGGTGGGGGTGGGGGGGGCGATGATCCTGAAGAGGCTCTCAGAGTGCTGTTGTCGGCTTGTCACAGCTGGACTAGTGCGCTGTTTTCAGAGGAATGAATGGCGTGCAATTGTTCGCCGCTCCGTTTTCATTAAAACTTGAAAAGGAAAGGCCTGATTGAGTTGTGCCTTGCCGGAACGCCGAGCGCCGAACGTTCTGTGCCGCCGAGGCCTACGCCAAAACCCTCCAATCAGCAAAGGCGACGCCATGTCCCAGCAGAGCAAGATGGCTCCCGGCCCCGGCTGCCATGTTTTGTCGAAGGTGAAAAAAAAAAGCGGATGGCGTGCAAGCCCTATATTTGGAATAGTGGCCAACATTTCACAACCATTTTCTGGGACGATCAACATGAGCCCCTCATAATGGGCACAGCGGGTATATAGACCCGGGAACTCGGCACAGGGATGGTGGGAACCCCTCATAATGGGCACAGCG
The DNA here is from genome assembly GCF_905171775.1 of Rana temporaria. NCBI lineage: Eukaryota > Metazoa > Chordata > Amphibia > Anura > Ranidae > Rana > Rana temporaria. The sequence goes on from NC_053501.1 coordinate 112,118,570, forward strand.
GGTGTACAGACCCAACAACTCGGCACAGGGATGGTGGGAACCCCTCATAATGGGCACAGCAGGTGTACAGACCCGGGAACTCAACACAGGGATGGTGGGAACCCCTCATAATGGGCACAGCGGGTATACAGACCCGAGAACTCAGCACAGGGATGGTGGGAACCCCTCATAATGGGCACAGCGGGTGTACAGACCCGGGAACTCAGCACAGGGATGGTGGGAACCCCTCATAATGGGCACAGCAGGTGTACAGAACTCAGCACAGGGATGGTGGGAACCCCTCATAATGGGCACAGCGGGTATATAGACCCGGGAACTCAGCACAGGGATGGTGGGAACCCCTCATAATGGGCACAGCAGGTGTACAGACCTGGGAACCCCTCATAATGGGCACAGCGGGTGTACAGACCCGGGAACTCAGCACAGGGATGGTGGGAACCCCTCATAATAGGCACAGCGGGTGTACAGACCCGGGAACTCAGCACAGGGATGGTGGGAACCCCTCATAATGGGCACAGCAGGGGTACAGACCCGGGAACTCAGCACAGGGATGGTGGGAACCCCTCATAATGGGCACAGCAGGTGTACAGACCCGGGAACTCAGCACAGGGATGGTGGGAACTCCTCATAATGGGCACAGCAGGTGTACAGACCCGGGAACTCAGCACAGGGATGGTGGGAACCCCTCATAATGGGCACAGCGGGTGTACAGACCCGGGAACTCAGCACAGGGATGGTGGGAACCCCTCATAATGGGCACAGCGGGTGTACAGACCCGGGAACTCGGCACAGGGATGGTGGGAACCCCTCATAATGGGCACAGCGGGTGTACAGACCCAGGAACTCAGCACAGGGATGGTGGGAACCCCTCATAATGGGCACAGCGGGTGTACAGACCCAACAACTCGGCACAGGGATGGTGGGAACCCCTCATAATGGGCACAGCAGGTGTACAGACCTGGGAACTCAGAACAGGGATGGTGGGAACCCCTCATAATGGGCACAGCAGGTGTACAGACCCGGGAACTCTGCACAGGGATGGTGGGAACCCCTCATAATGGGCACAGCGGGTATACAGACCCGGGAACTCAGCACAGAGATGGTGGGAACCCCTCATAATGGGCACAGCGGGTGTACAGACCCGGGAACTCAGCACAGGGATGGTGGGAACCCCTCATAATGGGCACAGCAGGTGTACAGAACTCAGCACAGGGATGGTGGGAACCCCTCATAATGGGCACAGCGGGTATATATACCCGGAAACTCAGCACAGGGATGGTGGGAACCCCTCATAATGGGCACAGCAGGTGTACAGACCCGGGAACTCAGCACAGGGATGGTGGGAACCCCTCATAATGGGCACAGCGGGTGTACAGACCCGGGAACTCTGCACAGGGATGGTGGGAACCCCTCATAATGGGCACAGCGGGTGTACAGACCCGGGAACTCAGCACAGGGATGGTGGGAACCCCTCATACTGGGCACAGCGGGTGTACAGACCCGGGAACTCAGCACAGGGATGGTGGGAACCCCTCATAATGGGCTCTTCTCATCCCTACTACTTGCTGGCTTGTCAACAGCTAAGCCCTCTGATCCCTGGGTGGGGTCTATTATGTTTGATGGAATGTTACATTCACTGACATCAATTGCTTTGCCATTTTTGTTGTGTTTTGAGCAGAGATTCTATTATTGTAACAATCATCTGGTGACCGTAGAGGACCTCCAGGCGTTGCCCCCCTCGCTCGCTGACTGACCCGCTTATGTGTATTTCTCTGTCATTCTATTGAATAACATCAGGATCCTATTGCTCTGTAGTATGCTGACACCTAGTGGGGGTTTAGGGCCATTACACTTGTTTACTTATGTGATTTGGTATATCCCTCTGTCCTCCCCTTCTTTTTTAGTGCTAGTTCGTTCAGTCCTCCTCAAGTTCCCACAAACAGGGTTTGGGTAATAAGCCCTTCATCTTCTTACACTTCAAAAACTGGAAAAACATCCTCTGTATTGCTGCGTTTGATGGGCACGGGAGCTGCGTTTGATGGCACAGTGGCTGCGTTTGATGGGCACAGTGGCAGCGTTTAATGGGCACAGTGGCTGCATTTGATGGACAAAGTGGCTGCATTTGATGGGCACAGTGGCTGCGTTTGATGGGCACAGTGGCTGCGTTTGATGGGCACAGTGGCTTCATTTGATGGGCACAGTGGCTGCGTTTAATGGGCACAGTGGCTGTGTTTGATGGCACAGTGGCTGCATTTCATGGGCACAGGAGCTGCGTTTGATGGGCACAGTGGCTTCGTTTGATGGGCACAGTGGCTGCATTTGATGGGCACAGTGGCTGTGTTTGATGGGCACAGTGGCTGCATTTGATGGGCACAGTGGCTGCATTTGATGGGCACAGTGGTTGCGTTTAATGGGCACAGTGGCTGCATTTGATGGGCACAGTGGCTGCATTTGATGGGCACAGTGGCTTTGTTTGATGGGCACAGTGGCTGCATTTGATGGGCACAGTGGCTGCGTTTGATGGGCACAGTGGCTGCGTTTGATGGCACAGTGGCTGCATTTGATGGGCACAGTGGCTGCATTTGATGGGCACAGTGGCTTTGTTTGATGGGCACAGTGGCTGCATTTGATGGCACAGTGGGTGCGTTTGATGGGCACAGTGGCTGCGTTTGATGGGCACAGTGGCTGCGTTTGATGGCACAGTGGCTGCATTTGATGGGCACAGTGGCTGCATTTGATGGGCACAGTGGCTTTGTTTGATGGGCACAGTGGCTGCATTTGATGGCACAGTGGGTGCGTTTGATGGGCACAGTGGCTGCGTTTGATGGGCACAGTGGCTGTGTTTGATGGGCACAGTGGCTGCATTTGATGGGCACAGTGGCTGCATTTGATGGTCACGGTGGCTGCATTTGATGGGCACAACTGACTCCAATGCATAATCATGTCCCATTGACTTCAATGCAAAATCACATCCCATTGACTTCAATGCATAAACGCGTCCCATTGATATCAATGCAAAATCAAGTACCATTGACCTCAATGCAAAAACGCCCCCTACTGACTTCAATGCAAAATCACGTCCTATTGACTTCAAAGCAAAGACCCGACCTCAGCTCACTAACTACCAAAATAATTTCGGAGTGCAGCCTGGGGTCTGAGCCCTCACCGGAAATCAGTCAAGCCGGGCGCCTTTGATTGCGTCAATAAGTCCTTCTGAGGACGGCGGATCTCCGGTCGGGGCGCGGAACGCGACGTCCGTGGGAGACGACGAGCCGCAAACCACCTAAAAAGCCTCCTTTGCGAGTAAATAAAAGTTTTGCTTCTTTTCCCCGGCGAGACTTTTTTCCCCCCGTCCTTGACAACCTAAAAAGCGAAGATCGGCGTGACGTTCCCCCCGGCGCCGTCTCCTCGCCGCTCCCGCCCCGGCGCTCAAGGTCTGCACTTTTGTGTGCCGCTTTGCCTGACGCCAGAGTCTCATCTGGTCTCCCTCTATTGACTTTGGGATTGAGCCTCTCCGTAGGCCTCGCCCAATGCAGCAGCTGCGCCCCCCCCCGACCGCGGCGCCCACCCCCCCCCCACGCGCCCACCAATAATCTTCTGCGCACACATAAATCTGTTTGCACACTTTTCTCTGCTTTCATAACAGCCGCCTTTGTGTGTGTGTCTGCCATCTGGGGCTCCTGGACGGGCACCCAGGATCTCGCCAGCGCCGCCGAAAACAACATCCCCCCCCTTTTTTTTCTTTTTTTAGGATTTATTTTCGGTGTAGATCACGGCGCCCCCCCCCCCCCACCCGTTCTTCGCGGCCCTGTTGCGCGAAAAGGCGCGATTTTTAATGCGGTCGTTGAAAGGCGATTCTGCCCGTGGATGTTTGATCTCGATTGCCTGCAACATCTGTTCCGAGGGGCTTGGCACGGGTTTTATTTCGGCAGCCTCTGCCAGCCTGGCACGGCGCGAGGAACGCCAGCCCTGGTAGTACAAAGGATTATGGGTCGCGTGCGGCATTGGCGTGCCAGATCCAACCCCGGAACGGCCGGTGAGGTCTAAACTTAAGTGTGTATGAAGGCCGTTTTTTATCTTTGGTTTTGGATAGAGTAGGGAGGGGTTAGATCCTCGGTTGGCTTTTTACTGCTGTCGTTGTTTCTGCAGCTCCTGGCGGCCATTTTTAACCACTTACTTACCGAGCACTTCAACCCCCCCTTACTGCCCAGGCCAATTTTCAGCTTTCAGCGCTGATGCACTTTGAATGACAATTGCGCGGTCGTGCTACACTGGAGCCATATGAAATTTTTGGTGGTATTTGATCCCCTCTGCGGTTTTAATTTTTTTGTTACAAAAAAATTAAAAAGATCTTTTTTTTTTGTTTTATTATATATTTTTTTATATTTTGTTATAACATTTTGTAAACAGGTAATTTTTCTCCTTCATTAATGAACGCTGATGAGGCTGCACTGATGGGCACACATGGGCTGCATTGATGGGCACTGATAAGGCAGCACTGGTGGGCACTGAGAGGTGACAATGAGAGGTGGCACTGAAGGGCATTGATAGGTGGGACTGGTGGGCACTGAGAAGTGGCACTGATAGCTGGCAGTGATGGGCACTGATAGGTGGCACTGGTGGGCACCGATAAGGCGGCACTGGTAGGCACTGAGAGGTGCCACTGATGGGTGGCACTGAAGGACATTGATAGGTGGGACTGGTGGGCACTAAGAAGTGGCACTGATAGCTGGCAGTGATGGGCACTGATAGGTGGCACTGGTGGGCACCAATAAGGCGGCACTGGTGGGCACTGAGGGGTGACAATGAGAGGTGGCACTGAAGGGCATTGATAGGTGGTACTGGTGGGCACTGAGAAGTGGCACTAATATGTGGCATTGATAGCTGGCACTGAAATCTGGCAGTGATGGGCACTAATGGGTGGCACTGGTGGGCACTGAGAGGTGGCACTGGTGGGTGGCACTGAAGGGCATTGATAGGTGGCACTGGTGGGCACTGAGAAGTGGCTTTAATAGGTGGCACTGATAGCTGGCACTGATAGGTGGCAGTGATGGGCACTGATAAGTGGCACTGAGAGGTGGCACTGGTGGGTGGCACTGAAGGGCATTGATAGGTGGCACTGAGAAGTGGCACTGATAGGTGGCACTGATAGCTGACAGTGATGGGTACTGATAGGTGGCAGTGATGGGCACTGATGGGTGGCAATGATGGGCACTGATCAGCACTGGTAGGTTACACTAATAGGCAGCACTGCTAGGTGGCACTGATTGGCACCACTGGTGAGCATTGATAGGTGGTACTCGTGGGCACTAGCAGGTGGCACTGGTAGGTGGCAATGGTGGTCACAGATGAGGCAGATTTTGCCTCCTTCCTCTTTGGGACTGATGTCCCTGGCACATAAGCTGGTGATCGGCTTTTTTTTACAAAGCTTTTGTTTACATCATGTGATCAGCTGTCATTGGCTGACAGCTGATCATGTGGTAAGGGGCCGGGATCTGTGATCACCCAAGTCTCAAAAAAAAAACCGGGGGGAAATAAATCGCTGTGGGGTCCCCCCAAATTCATACCAGGCCCTTTGGGTTTGGTATGGATTTGGAGGGGAACCCCACGCCAATTTTTTTTTTTTTAATCTGAGCCCTGAGCATCCTATGCATTAAGGTGAAAAAAATTCTCGGAGACCCCCCCCCCCCGTTTTACTTACCTGAGCCCTGGAATTAACTTGGTGATGACGCGCTCTCCCTCGCTCCACGGCTCTTGACTGGATAGATTGATAGCAGTGCAGCCATTGGCTCCTGCTGCTGTCAATCAAATACAATAACGCAGGCATCCGGGGGCGAGTCATACATTCGGTGGCTATGCCCGCAAGGTAGACCCCCCCCCCCGGGAGAGCGCTTCTCTTAGGAGGTTATCTAATGCGCGGAGGAGCCGTGAGAGCCGCCGGGGGACCCCAGAAGTTGCGAATCGGGGCCACTCTGTGCAAAAGAGCTGCCCAGTGGAGGTAAGTATGACATGTTTATTAAGAAAAACAAAACAAGCTTTACAACCACGTTAAATGTTAAAAACCCAGAGCAGTGCCTTGTCAAGCTGACCAAGATTTCCCATAGATGCCAATGTTAAAAACCCGGAGCAGTGCCTTGTCAAGCTGACCAAGATTTCCCATAAATGCCAATGTTAAATGTTAAAAACCGGGAGCAGTTCCTTGTCAAGCTGACCAAGATTTCCCATAGATGACAATGTTAAAGATCAGGAGCAGTGCCTTGTCAAGCTGACCAAGATTTCCCATAGATGACAATGTTAGAAATCAGGAGCAGTGTCTTGTCAAGCTGACCAAGATTTCCCATAGATGCCAATGTTAAAAACCCGGAGCAGTGCCTTGTCAAGCTGACCAAGATTTCCCATAGATGCCAATGTTAAAAACCCGGAGCAGTGTCTTGTCAAGCTGACCAAGATTTCCCATAGATGCCAATTTTAAAAACCCGGAGCAGTGCCTTGTCAAGCTGACCAAGATTTCCCATAGGTTGAAGCTATGAAGAAGCACTAAGGCATAGTGCGAAACGTCAGCTTTTCTTTTGTTGTGCTGTTTTTTGCTGTGGCATGTATTTTGTGATTTTTAATTAAAGGAGGAGTTTTTTTGGAGTGCGGCTGTCCCAGCTTTTTTCCTTCATCCTAACCTGCATTTTGATTGCACTGCCTGCACCCTTGGCTCGGACCACAGGAATCAGATTACCTGGTTCTCTTTGAGCGGTTACCCACTCTCTCAAGATTTCCCATAGATGCCAATGTTAAAAACCCGGAGCAGTGCGTTGTCAAGCTGACCAAGATTTTCCATAGATGCCAATGTTAAAAACCCGGAGCAGTGCCTTGTCAAGCTGACCAAGATTTCCCATAGATGGCAATGTTAAATGTTAAAAACCGGGAGCAGTGCCTTGTCAAGCTAACCAAGGTTTCCCAAAGATGCCAATGTTAAAAACCGGAACAATTGCCATGTCAAGCTGACCAAGATTTTCACTTAGACTCCAATGTTAAAGGCTAAAAAACAGGATAATCACTGCGTACCTACGGTACTTGTAATTGCCACCTATATTTTTTACATTATTATTATTGCGTATCTTTTGATTTTGTAATTCTCTGTAAAAAGAAAAAAAAAACAGGACCATTGTCACGTCAAGCTGACCAAGATTTCCCATAGACTCCAATGTTAAATGTTAAAAACCCCGGAGCAGTGCCTTGTCATGCTGACCAAGATTTCCCATAGATGCCAATGTTAAATGTTAAAAACCGGGGACCATTGCCATGTCAAGCTGACCAAGATTTCTAATAGACACTCGCGAGTGTACGTAAAGTGAGGGTACATAAAGCGGGGTATGCCCGTATGTGTTTTATGAGCTTACACAGGCCTGAGCACCCTCCCACTGCTTCCATTTAACAGGCCTCAGCGGCCAATTGCCAAGCACCAGGGCCATCTTTAACGCAGGGCAAAAGGGGAAGCTGCCCCGGGCCCAGTCATTGTTGTGGGCCCAAACCAGCTGCCCCTTCAGCCCACACTGCCCGCAAATAGTTGATAAGTAGATCCGGGGGTGGGGGTTAAGAAAATGTTTGCCCAGGGTTAAATCAATATTAAAGACAGCCCTGACCAGCGCCGTCACATGGAGTAAAGGGGCGGGGCCACTAGCTGGAAGTACAGAGAGCAGGGAGACGAGGAAAGGTGACGCTGGTGGGGCCTCCATTGAAGTCAACCTGTTACATTGCAAGAGCGTGAGTTGTGAATCCAGCCATCCATACCCCAGACATACCCCATCCATACCCCAAACATACCCCAGACATACCCCAGACATACCCCAGACATACCCCAGACATACCCCAGACATACCCCAGACATACCCTATCCATACCCCAGACATACCCCAGACATACTCCAGACATACCCCAGACATACCCCAGACATACCCCATCCATACCCCAGACATACCCCAGACATACCCCAGACATACCCCATGCATACCCCAGACATACCCCATCCATACCCCAGACATACCCCATCCATACCCCAGACATACCCCATCCATATCCTAAACATACTCTATGCATACCCCAGACATACCCCAGACATACCCCATCCATACCCCACCCATACCCCATCCATACCCCACCCATACCCCACCTATACCCCACACATACCCCATCCATACCCCAGACATACCCCAGACATACCCCAGACATACCCCAGACATACCCCAGACATACTCCATCCATACTCCATCCATACCCCAGACATACTCCATCCATACTCCATCCATACCCCAGACATACCCCAGACATACTCCATCCATACCCCAGACATACTCCATCCATACTCCATCCATACCCCAGACATACTCCATCCATACCCCAGACATACTCCATCCATACTCCATCCATACCCCAGACATGCTCCATCCATGCCCCAGACATACCCCATACATACCCCAGACATACCCCAAACATACCCAATCCATACTCCATCCATACCCCATCCATACCCCATCCATACCCCATCCATACCCCAGACATATCCCATCAATACTCCATCCATACCCCATCTATACCCCATCTATTCTCCATCCATACTCCATCCATATCCCATCAATACTCCATCCATATTCCATCTATACCCCAAACATACCCCATCCATACCCCAGACATACCCCATCCATATCCCATCCATACCCCAGACATACTCCATCTATACCCCATCCATACCCCAGACATACCCCATCCATACCCCAGACATACCCCATGCAGCTCTGAGCTGTCTACTTCAAGACACATTCCGTCTGCTAGGTGTTCAGATATGTAATGAATACATAAAATGTACAGCTATACAAAATCTATACAGGAATATGAGTATCACTGACGACAACGGCACAAGTCGTCCATGTTGTGCGCAGCGCGATCTGCATTTCACCGCAACTATAAATGGCGAAATGTGAGCAGAACCTTCAGAGTCCAGACGTCCAGATTCGGGGTGGACGTCACCAAATGTAACAATATCACAGAGCTTGTAACACTACGACGAGATCCATTTTCCTTCAAAGATGAAGCGACCCGCCCCAGAAAATGATTCTTTATTCTCTGCTGCCCCCTACTGCTCACATTGGAGTATGCACACCTACAGGAGAGGCTGGACCACACCGCCTGGATTCGGCTAATCTGTCCCAACGCAGGATTGTGGGAAAAAATACACTTTTTACATTTTAATGCAAATAAATTAATACATAACCCAATTTTTTTTTGTAAAATATAAAATATGAAGTTACGGCGAGTAAATAAAGTGCTGTGAAAAAAAGTATTCATACCCCCTGAAATTTCCCACATTTAGGGCCAGATCCACGTACCCTGGCGCATATTTGCGTCGGGCGTAGCGTATCTCTGATACACTACGCCGCCGTAATTTACTTTTTTTTGTATCCTCAAAGAATGTGTGCCGTAAGTTACGGCGGCGTAGTGTATCTTTGGCGCGTAAGGGCGCGCAATTCAAATGGATGTGATGGGGGCGTGTTTTATGTAAATACGTCGTGACCCGACGTAAATGACGTTTTTTTTCAACTGTGCATGCGCCGTCCGTGGGGGTATCCCATTGCGCATATTAGAAATTAAACCAGAACAAGCCAATGTTTACGACAGTGACGTCATTCTACGCAAAGCCCTATTCGCGAACGACTTACGCAAACGACGTAACATTTTCAAAATTCGATGCGGGAACGACGGCCATACTTAAGATACGCCTCATATAGCAGGGGTAACTATACGCCGGAAAAAGCTGAACGCAAACAACGTAAAAAAAATAAAAAAAAATAGTGGCCGGCGGAAAAATGCACCTATGATCCGACGGCGTACTAAGACGTACGCCAGTCGGATCTAGCCCAGATTCAGTCGTATCTTGTTTTGTGGATACAAAACAGAGATACGACGCGGAAAATTTGAAATTACGTGGCGTATCAATAGATACGCCGCCGTAATTCGTTTGTGGATCTGGCCCTTTGTCTTTTGGGTGCCGGTAATTGGCTGCTTTACTCGCCTGGCACTGAACTAAGGAAGAAAAGAGAGCTTGTCGCCCGCTCCCCATACCTGGAAGTACCAGGTACTGTATATATCCCTTTGTTACTTGATTGGAATAGTGGGGGAGCTTTGACTGCTAGTTTCCCCCTCTGGCTACAGCGCCTTGAAAAAGTATTCATACCCCTTGAAATTTCCCACATTTTCTCATGTTACAGCCAAAAACGTAAATGTATTTTATTGGGATTTTATGTGATAGACCAACACACAGTGTCACATAATTGTGAAGTGGAAGGAAAATTATAAATGTTTTTTAAACATTTCTTTTTACAAATAAATCTGTGAAAAGTGTGGGGGGGGGGGGGACATTTGTATTCAGCCCCCTTTACTCTGATAAATTAAATCTAGAGGAACCGATTGCCTTCAGAAGTCACCTGATTAGTAAATAGAGTCCACTTCTGTGTGTCATGTAATCTCAGTATAATTACAGCTGTTCTGTGAAGCCCTCAGAGATTTGTTAGAGAGCCTTAGTGAACAAACAGCATCATGAAGGCCGAGGAACACACCAGACAGGTCAGGGATAAAGTTGTGGAGAAGTATAAAGCAGGGTTAGGTTATAAAAAAAAAAAATCTCCCAAGCTTTGAAGATCTCACGGAGCTTCTGTTCAATCCATCATCGGAAAATGGAAAGAGTATGGCACAACTGCAAACCTACCAAGACATGGCCGTCCACCTAAACTGACCGGGCCGGGCAAGGAGAGCGTTCATCAGAGAAGCAGCCGAGGGGCCCATGGTAACTCTGGAGGAGCTGCAGAGATCCACAGCTCAGGGGGGAGAATCTGTCCACAGGACAACTATTAGTGGTCTCTCCACAAATCTGCCCTTTATGGAAGAGTGACAAGAAGAAAGACATTGGAGAAAAAAAGACATAAGAAGTCCTGTTTGCAGTTTGTGAGAAGCCATGTGGGGGAGGGGACACAGCAAACATGTGGAAGAAGGTGCTCTGGTCACATGACACCAAAATTCTACTGTGTGTGGGGAGAAAACTAACACCACACATCACCCTGAACACACCATCCCAACCGTGAAACATGGTGGTGGCAGCATCATGTGGTGGGGATGCTTTTCTTCAGCAGGGACAGGGAAGCTGGTCAGATACCTGTCAAAGACAGGTATCCTTTCCCACTTCCGGGAGTCTGGCCGTGACGTCACCGTGGGGCTCCCTCCTCCCCCTCCCCTGGCCGCCAGGCTAATAGGAGAGAGGAGCGGGGGCCTCGCGCTTGCGCAGTAGGGTTCCCGGCGTAAAGCCGAAAGGAAGCCTTGCGCTTGCGCGGTAGGGTTGGCGGCGGCAAGGTAGCTTTTCGGCTTCACGCCGGGGGGACCCTACTGCCGACATCACTGGACTCCAGGACAGGTAAGTGTCCATTTATAACAAGCCAGCAGCTGCAGTATGTGTGGCTGCTGGCTTTTAATTCATTTATTTTTCCCCCGGACCTCCCCTTTAAGCTTAGGGAAAAACCATACCATAGGGTACACTAACATGATGACATAAGTGCCAGTCTCCGCACCAGTACACTGTGTGCAACATGATAGGGGGCGGGGCCGTGACACTGCATTCACAATATGGGCGGGATTCACATACATTGACGCATAGTTATGCCGGCGTAGCGTATCTTTTTTAGGCTACGCCGGCGTAGCGCAGATCGGCAAGCACTGGATTCACAAACTCCCCCACTCGCTGTTAAAGATACGCTGGGTTTCCTCGGCGTAAGCCGGCGTAGGTGGAAGTGGGCGTGAGCCATGCTAATGAGGCGTGACCCCATGCAAACGATGGGCCGAGCGTCATAGAAGTACTTAAAACGAACGGCGCATGCGCTGTCCCGTGGACGTATCCCAGTACGCATGCTCAGAATCACGTCGAAACAACTGCCTAAGATACGACGGATCACTGCCAGCGATGTGAATGTAACCTACGCTCAGCCCTATTCACGTACAACGTAAACTACGTAAAATACGACAGCTCTGGGGGGCGTGGCCGACTTCCGGGATGTGAAGACGCTTCTCCTCAGAGCTCCGGCCGTGGAAATATCCTGACTCATCCTGTAGAGCTCCAGACTTGGAAAAAATCCTGCCAAACTGCCTAAAACGGTGAGGGAGAGACCCGGGACCCCGAGGATGGTGAAACACGGATCCAGCATGGACCCTAACCCGGCCGGGAGGCCCATGAAGTTCCCTCACGCGGCGGCTCAAAATGGCGCCCGCACGGATCGCAGAGCCCTATCTGTACCCTCGGCCCGGGAGGGAGCGGAGGAAGATAGTGAGTGGCCGAGCCTACCTGATCCTCTGGCTTCACCTGCGGCGTCTCCTCACCCGGACGGGGAGGAGGGGGGCTCCGGCGTGCAGTCTGGACAACCGACGCTGATGGAAATAATGGACACCATTAAAAGCTGCCATGCCGCCCTGTCCTCCCAGGTGGACGCTATCAGAGTGGACTTCGCCATACTGAAAGATGATGTGCAGAAGGTCAGGCAGAGGGTTACACATGCGGAGCAGCGTATAGGATCGGTGGAGGATCTGGTTAACCCCCTCGTGGTGCAGGTGAGAGATATGGCGGCGGACCACAAGTCCCAGGAAGCCAAGTTGGGGGACATTGAAGACAGACTGAGAAGGAATAACCTCAGGTTCCTGGGCTTCCCGGAGGGGTCGGAGGGGAAAAATACAGAGGAATTCCTGCTAACCTGGCTTAAACAGACCTTTGGAGAAACAGACTTCTCCCACTTATTTGCCATTGAAAGGGCACATAGGATCCCTCTGAGGGCGCCCCCGCCGGGCAGGTTTCCTAGGCCCATGCTGGCTCGATTTCTATATTTTAGAGATAAGGAACTTATCCTGCGCAAGGCCCGCAATATGCCTGAGCTAATGTTTAATGGCAACCGTATTACTATTTTCCCGGATTTTTCAGCAGCAACGCAGAAGCAGCGAGCGGCATTTCAAAGCGTGAAGCAACGCCTGAGAGAACGCAACCTGCCGTACAGTATGCTTTACCCAGCCAAGCTTAGAGTGGCGCACAAGGGGCAGACGCAGTTCTTCCTGTCCCCTAGGGAAGCAAATCGCTGGCTGGAATCCTTGGGACACGGTTAAGGTAGATATGTACCGCGCTGCTTAGTTGACACCATATATGGAGAACCTGGGGGGGACCCCCCAGGGACTAATGACCGTAGTAATTTGCAAAGATACACTCTCAACACCCCTGTTACTGCTGGATGCTGAATGGCCGTCTCTGGTTCCCTGGGTCCTTCAAGATACAAGTACTGTTGAAAGTCTCCTGTATACCCAAAGATACCCACGGCCCGGATTAACGCTCTGTGAGAAACCACGTACTTGTCCCTAGACTTTCCGAACCGGCTGGTGAGGGAAGCTGACCCCCATTTAGGGACGACCTTTTGTGACATGTTGTTTGGGGGAAAAGCCTGTGGGATGTTCGGGGCTACAGGCAGGGAGGGGGGTATGGATCCAGGAATCCTAGGTTGTGGATCTGGAACAGTTTGGGGTTTTTTTTCTTTCCTTTTTTTAACCGACCACTTTTTGTTTTTCTTGTTTTTGATTTTTCTCTCCTTCATGCCTCCACTGTATAAGAATCCGGGTTCTACAAGGTTCTTGGAGGGATCTAAAATTACTATGTGGACTGTATATACATGCCTCGGTTATGTCTCTTACCATACTCTACTGAGCCTGAGGTTGGCACTGCAGGGAAATGTATGCTGGGATGTGGAGGGGGGAGGGGGGGTCCTTCACTCTAAGATACACAACACTCTGCGCCAAATTACCAGTAAAACCCATGACGCAGTCACTTAAGTTGTTGTCTTGGAATGTGAGGGGGCTCAACTCAAAAATCAAACGATCCCTGGTATTTAAATACATTATGAGACATAAACCGCAGATCATATTTTTGCAGGAATCCCATCTGGTGGGTTCCAAGACGCTGGCGTTACATAGAGCCTTCATTGGTTAAGCATTTCATGCAACATACTCCTCTTACGCCAGGGGGGTCTCGGTCCTCGTAGCTAAGTCCCTCCTGTGTGTAACTAAAACGGTTAAACTGGACCCTTTTGGGAGATATGTGATCCTAGTAGTGGCTATCAATAACCAACCCTACACGCTCGTAGCAGTATATATTCCACCCCCGTTTAAGGGGGAGGTATGGGAAGCTGTGATGAAGGAAGTGCTGCAGGTGGCGGAAGGGCCTATTATTTTAGCAGGGGACTTAAACGCAGTTATGTCCCCGGATAGGGATAGATTTGGGATGGCGGCAATGAGGAGTTCACCTCTAGAAGCTTGTGTGGCACAGTATGACCTAGAGGAGGCCTGGAGATGGAAGCACCCTGATGCCCGAACCTACTCTTGCTTCTCTGCCACGTTTAATACCCTATCCAGATTAGATATGTGCTTTGTATCTAAGGCACTTCTCCCAAGAGTGGTAGATGTACAGTACTTGCCAAGGGCTATTTCGGACCACTCCCCACTAATGCTCACCCTAGATATGGAGAGGCCCCGGGGGTACACAATATGGAGGCTGAGCCCTTTGTGGCTCAAGGAGGAGTGCTTTGAACGGTCCACTGCCACGTCCATTAATAATTTCTGGGTGGAAAATAGAGAGGAGGCCCCAGTAGGGGTTACATGGGATGCGTTCAAGGCCACACTTAGAGGAGTAATTAAGGGGGAGGTCAAACGGTTCCAATCCGACAGGGAGTGGAGAGTTAGAGAATCAGAACAGTTGGCTACAGAAGCCGAAGTGGCATACGTAGATAATCCTACCCCGGATATGCAAATGAAGTGGAGAGAGAGTATACGACAGTTAGACTTGGTGCTTGTGGAAAAGACGCAGAAAAAATTGCTATACCAAGCACAACGCATCTTCGAATTCGGAGATAAAAACAGCAGGTTGCTGGCCTACCTGGCCCATTCGCAACAGGCACCAACATCTATCCCTCGTATATATAATGCCCGGATGCAGATGTGCACGTCACAGGAGGATATAGCTAAAGCATTTGTTGATTTCTATTCAGATTTATACGCCTCAAAGGTGGACTATGGTGGGGAGGAGGTACAGGCATTCCTGGCTCCGATACCCCTCCTGGAACTCTCTAGGGAGGCGGCGTCGGAGCTTGATCTCCCCATTACGGTGGAGGAGGTGGTGTCAGCCATACATTCCCTGAACTCGAATAAGACTCCGGGAATGGATGGATTTCCGGCTGAGTGGTATAGTACATACGCTGACACCCTGGCACCGCAATTGCTCAAAATGTATATGGACGCATATCGGGGGGGGGTACTCCCTGAATCCATGAGGGAGGCACTTATAGTATTGATCCCTAAGCCGCACAAGGACCATGATCTATGCGAATCCTATAGACCAATATCACTGATTAACGTGGATGCTAAGATCCTTGCTAAATTACTGGCTAAACGTCTAAATCCCAAAATTGCAACCATTATCCATCAAGACCAGACAGGTTTCATACCTGAGAGGTCGACCGCAATTAACCTGCGCCGTCTTTTCACTATCCTGCAGGCGGAGGGACCCACACCGGATAATAGGGTAGTGGTATCCTTGGATACGCATAAAGCGTTCGATTCCATTGAATGGTCTTACCTGATAGCAGTCCTTGGGCGGCTGGGGTTCGGCCCCAGGTTCACGAAGTGGGTCCAAATTCTGTATGCCGACCCACGAGCTAGGCTTAGAGTTAACAACGCCATCACGGACTCGTTCCCGATCGCCAGGGGCACGCGGCAGGGGTGCCCATTGTCACCCCTGTTGTTCGCTCTGGCGATAGAACCGTTGGCAGCACAGATAAGAGCAGATGTAAATGTTAGGGGATGTATGGTTAATGAGCTGGAGGAAAAGACTTCCCTTTACGCAGACGATATGCTCCTTTATCTGGCGGAGGCAGAGGGATCACTGACCAGCGCGCTAAAATTAATCTCAGACTTTGGGAACTTTTCAGGTTTCAAGGTGAACTGGAACAAATCTATTGTGTTCCCCTTCAACTCTGATGACACCCTGAGGTTACCCCCAGATGTCCCACTAAAAGTGGTGTCCAAATTCCGCTACCTGGGAGTGGAGGTCCAGCTGCCATGCAGTACTTATATGAGTAATAATCTGACCCCTATGAAGCTACGCCTGAAGGAAAGCCTAAAAACGTGGGCTACACTACCGTTGGGCCTCCTGGGGAAAATTAATATAGTTAAAATGATTTATTTGCCTAGGTTTCTGTATCTGTTCTGGCATGCCCCGATCTATATCCCTAAAAGATGGTTTACAGAAATAAATACAATGCTAACCTCCTTTCTATGGGGACTTAAACCCGCAAGGGTATCCCTGGACACACTTTATCTGCCAATAAGGGAGGGAGGATTGGCCATGCCAAATCTGCATTGTTATTATCTTGCAGCTCAGCTAACACACGTGCACTGGTGGGGGTTCCCGAACCTATATAATGCATCGGTGGCCACTCAGGCGGCCATGGTTCATTCGTTTGAGGGGCTGATTAATGTTCTATATAGAAACGGTCCATACCCAGCGAAGGGAGGGGATATACTGAAGATGTCATATAAAATATTTCACGCCTGTAACGCTAGGGTAGGGGGTACTAGTCTGGAAGCCTCCCCCAACGCCCCCTTGTGGCATAATCCCCGACTTAAAGAAATAGCCAAGGTACCGGACGGATCCTGCTGGGCGAAGTACGGGGTCAAATATGCTCATCAACTGCTCAGGAACGGGGTATTTAGGAGTTTTATAGATCTAAAAACAGAGTACGGGCTCCCTAACACTTTCTTTTTCCGATACTTGCAGCTGAGGCATGCCGTGACGGCACAATACGGGGGGGGGGTGGTGGCGCTCTCCCCTTCCAAAATGGAGAAATTGCTTACAGATGGAGATCACTCCCAGTTGATCTCTAGATACTATTTTATGCTATTGACATCCTCCTCTCCTAGAATGGAGAGAGTTAGGGCGCAATGGCAAGCGGACATACCTTCGATCACTGACGAGTCGTGGGCTGAAGCCCTTGAGTCGCTGGTGCCCTCGATGATCTCGGCCAGGGACAAAATTACACAATTTAACTATCTACACAGAGTGTATTACACCCCCAAGCGGCTACACAAGATGGGTAGAGGGGATTCACCTGAGTGCCCCCGCTGCCAGGCAGCGGAGGGAGATTTCTTCCATATGGTCTGGACGTGCCCCCGAGTGGTGGAGTTCTGGAAGGATGTATTGACATTCCTGGAGGCTACCCTGGAACTACCTAATATATACTCCCCAGCTAGGTGCCTGTTAGGGGACCTGGAGGAGGAGGAATTATCTGTATCAAAGAAAACACTGTTAAGAATACTGTTCTGCTACGCTAAAAAGGATCTGGCCATGAACTGGCGTAAACCATCCCCTCCGTCTCTGCAGAGTTGGAGGAAAATAGTGAATAACGCACTGCCAATGTACAAGCTGACATACGCGGCTAGAGGTTGCCCGAAAAAATTTGAGAAGGTGTGGGCGGGATGGATTGAGAAGGTCTCGGGAGATGTAGAAGTTTAAGAGTGTGATGTGATTGGTAGGCCAAAACATATGATGTGGGTACTAGCTAACTGACTGGAGGCCGGATTAAATAGAACAAGGGCCTAGGGGATACAGGGGGGGATAGCCCTTCTCCCCTCCCCCTCATTACTAATACTAGAATAATAATAGAAGGAGGGGGTTTTTTTTTTTTTTTTTTTTTTTTTTTTCTTTTTTTTTTTTCTTTTCTTTTTCTTTTTTTGTGTTGTCGGTATCAGTTTTAGTTACCCCTTGTTAAGGTTGACAGGGATAGGTTATGAAAAAAAGAAATGGGTACAAGGAATATCCTTGGCGAATACTGTGTACATGATGTACGGTAATGACGCTGTGACTCCTTATGATCCATGAGATGTGAAAATGTGTACTGTATTAAGCTCCTGTGTTATGCTGTGAACATGTACAATAAAATTTACACTTTAAAAAAAAAAAATACGACAGCTCTGTTCCCTGGTCCATACCTTTGCATGAGTTGCGCCTCATAGATGGGGAATAACTTTAGGGAGACGTAAGTTTGTGCGGGCGTAGCGTATGTTATTTACGCTACGCCGTCGCAATTTAGAGAGGCTAGTGCAGTATTCACAAAGCACTTGCTCCGTAAGTTGCGGCGGCGTATCGTAAATCTGCTGGCGTAAGCGCGCCGAATTCAAATTGTCAAGAGGTGGGCGTGTTTTATGGAAATAAAACATGACCCTACGTAAATTACGTTTCTCGCGAACGGCGCATGCCCCGGACGTGAACGTATCCCAGTGCGCATGCTCCTAATCACGTCGCAAATAGTCAATGCTTTCGACGTGAACGTAATTTACGCAAAGCCCCATTCGCGAACGACTTACGCAAACAACGTAAAATTTTCTAAAATCGACGCGGGAACGACGTCCATACTTAACATTGGCTATGCCTCATATAGCAGGAGTAACGTTACGCCGGAAAAAGCCTTATGCAAACGACGTAAAAAACTCTGCCGGGCGCACGTACCTTTCTGAATCGGCGTATCCAGCTCATTTGCATATTCCCCGCTGAAATCGACGGGAGCGCCACCTAGCAGCCTGCGTAAATATGCACCCTAAGATACGACGGCGTAGGAGACTTACGCCGCTCGTATCTTAGCCTAATTTAAGCGTATCTGGTTTCCAGAATACGCTTAAATTTATGACGGCGCAGATTCAGAGTTACGACGGCGTAGATTCAGAGTTACGACGGCGTATCTACTGATACGCCGGCGTAGCTCTACGTGACTCTAGCCCACCGCGTATATTATGCACCGGGCGCAACTAGGTTCGTGAATCAACGTATCTCCCTCATTTACATATTTGCAATGAGGCGGCCAGTGTAAATATGCGCCCACGATACGCCGGCGTAGGAAAGTTACGTCGGTCGGGTGAAGCCTATTTTCAGGCGTATCTAGTTCTGTGGGCACGGCGCACAGATACGACGGCGCATTACGCAGCGTATCTCGAGATACGTCGCCGTACGTGCTTTGTGAATCCGGGCCTATATTTTTCAATGAGCCTCATTTAACTTGGAAGACTGAGGACATCTTGTGACCAAGAAGAGGTACTGCAGGGGGACACCACGAGTACTGAAGCCAGAGCTGCATATTAGCACAGCACCTGGGGGCAAGGCTGTCTTAATGAGAGGGCACACCTGGGCACTGCCCTGGGGCCCCAACTTTATCGGGGGGGGCTGCACTTTCCCCAAAGCAGCTGGTCCTTGAGCCCACGCTGCCCCGAAATTGGGGGCCCCCCATGATGGCACTGAGAGTGATAGATACACAGGGGAGGCAGTCTGCCTCCTACCTACTTAATGTTTACCTGCACTGTCATCATTGTAGGGGCCCCAGAGCATTTCTTTGCCCAGGGGCCTATGATGCAATTAAGACGGCCCTGCCTGGGGGGGATATATAAAAATGACATAAACATAAAAATAATACAGAATAAATTCTTTGAGTCTCCCTTTAGCAACATTTTACAAAAAGCCCCCTATGCAAATCAAGATCCCCTGAATAATACATACCAGCGCTCCTCCTGCGCTCCTCCTGCCCCTGCTTTTCCTTACATGGGGGGGGGAGCAGGGCCGATCCGCCCTATAGGCTCACTATGCAAGCCGCTTAGGGCCCAGCCAAGCTACAGAGGGCCCCCCAAATGACTAGAGGCCCCACCTAGTGAGAAGTCATTTTCGGCCCCTCACCCCGCTTCTCAACTCGCTGGCTGCATGGGAGAAGAGGTAAGTCAGCACCCCCCGCTCCTCACTTTAATGTAAGATTTCCGACAGCAGAACTTTAATGAACGTCTCAACTTTGATCCTTAATGTGACATGTCACTGTCGGCAGCGCAGCCCCCCCCCCCCCCTCGCGCTTCTCCACTTTAATGTGACATGTCATTTTGCTTAGGGCCCCAGGGAGGTCAGGATCGGCACTGGGGGGGGGGGAGGTTTCTCCGCAGAAACTCCTGGTCTCTCCATCCATCTTCATCCTGCTTTTTTGCAGGGTAGGCTGGACTCTACTAGCCGGATTCAGGTATACTTACGACGGCGTATCAGTAGATACGCCGTCGTAAGTCCGAATCCGCGCCGTCGTATCTTTAAGCGTATTCTCAAACTGAGATACGCTCAACTGTTGCTAAGATACGACCGGCCTAAGTCTCCTTACGCCGTCGTAGCTTAGCTGCATATTTACGCTGGGCGCTAAGGGCGTGTACGCGGATTTACGCCGAGAATATGTAAATGAGCTAGATACGCCTATTCACGAACGTACGTACGCCCGTCGCAGTAAGATACGACGTTTACGTAAGGCGTTTTTCAGGCGTAAAGATAAACCACCTAAAAGATGGCGCAGCCAATGTTAAGTATGGACGTCGGAACAGCCGTTGAATTTCACGTCGTTTACGTCATTTGCGTAAGTCGTACGTGAATGGGGCTGGGCGTAGGTTACGTTCACGTCGAAAGCATTGACTATTTGCGACGTGATTTTGAGCATGCGCACTGGGATACGTCCACGGACGTCGCATGCGCCGTTCGTTAGGCGCGTCATTTACGTGGGGTCACGATTCATTACCATACAACACGCCCACTACAGCCTACTTTGAATTACGCGGGCTTGCGCTGGCCCATTTCCGTCGCCGACGTAACTTAGGGAGCAAGTGCTTTGTGAATACAGTACTTGCCTCACTATGTTACGTCGGCGTAGTGCAAATGGGATGCGCTACGCCGAACTAAAGAAGCGCCGCTTTACCTGAATCCGGCTTGACATGTGTGCACAGCCCTCAACAGCTGCTGCAGCTCATTAGACTGTGCACATGCCCAGGCTGCTCTCTCTTCCTCTCTTCTGGAGCGGCCACCAGGGGGCGTACAATTATAACATCCAACCTGTCCTGCAGGGGCCAGCAGTTTTGCAGAAAGGCTCCTCCTCCGCCAAGACTCCATATATATATATATATATATACCGTATATACTCGAGTATAAGTCACATTTTTGCGCCTGATCTCCCAGACTTTGGGGACCTGTTGCCGGCCAATCTTGGCATACATGTAGCCCCCACTTTTCCTCTACAAGTGTGCTAAATTTGTTGTCCGGAGGACATACGATAGGGGAGCACCGATTTTTTAAAGCCGGGCACCCCTTCCATAGACTCCCATGTTAAATGGTAATTTCTCCAGTGATTTTGGAGACCTAGTACTGACCAGTCGTAGGTCCTCTGGACCCAGGACTTGACTCACATTTAGCCCCATTTTTCCTCTACAGGTGAGCAAAGTTTGTTGTCTGGGGGACCTACGGCTGGGGAGCACTGATTTTTCAAACCCGGGCACCCCTTCCATAGACTCCCATGTTAAACGTCAGTCTAGTCATGGACACAGTGAGGCATGGGCACAGTGAGGCATGGACACAGTGAGGCATGGACACAGTGAGGCATGGACACGGTGAGGCATGGACACGGTGAGGCATGGGCACGGTGAGGCATGGGCACAGTGAGGCATGGGCACAGTGAGGTATGGACACAGTGAGGCATGGACACAGTGAGGCATGGGCACAGTGAGGCATGGGCACAGTGAGGCATGCACATGGACACAGTGAGGCATGGACACAGTGAGGCATGGACACGGTGAGGCATGGACACAGTGAGGCATGGGCACAGTGAGGCATGGGCACAGTGAGGCATGCACATGGACACAGTGAGGCATGGACACAGTGAGGCATGGACACGGTGAGGCATGGACATGGTGAGGCATGGACACAGTGAGGCATAGACACAGTGAGGCATGCACATGGGCACAGGGAGGCATGGACACAGTGAGGCATGCACATGGACACAGTGAGGCATGGACACAGTGAGGCATGGACACAGTGAGGCATGGACACAGTGAGGCATGGACACAGTGAGGCATGGACACAGTGAGGCATGGGCACAGTGAGGCATGGGCACAGGGAGGCATGCAGATGGACACCCTAGGCTTATACTCGAGTCAATAAGTTCTCCCATTTTTTCGTGGTAAAATTAGGTGCCTCGGCTTATACTCGAGTGTATACGGTATATATATATATATAAATCGATTCGGATGGTTGCATTGCGGGGCAATAGCCGCCGATTTGGCATGCGATTTGACATGTTAAATTGCATGCCAAATCGCATCAATGTGAACCAGGGCTGCGTCGAATTTCGAAAAAAATAATCTTTCGAAAAATCTTATCTAAGAATTTTCGTTCCATTATTGGGCGGCAGCGACGTCCAATTTTCTTGCGATTTGAGTTGGAAATTTTGGGGAAAAAACAAATGATTTTCTAATCAATGATGGGAGAATCGCGCGAGAAATGTCATCGGAAAAAGAAAAGCGCACGAGTGCAATAAAAGAAAATTCCCAGAAAGAAAAAAAGATTCCCGGGCACGGAAATTATTTCCTGTAGCGGCTGGAGGTGAAGTTGAAGGTTCGGATGGTCGGATTTTTAGAAATCAGCGGTGGCGACCTTCCGATGGCAAAACGCACGAATTTCTGATTTTCCCCACAAATAGAGCGACATTTTGGTGGTATTTGATCACCTCCCTGTTTTTTATTTTTTGCTCTATAAACAAAAATAGACCGACATTTTTGAAAGAAAAAAATATATATACCGTATATACTTGAGTATAAGCCGACCCGAATATAAGCCGAGGCACCTAATTTTACCACAAAAAACTGGGAAAATGCCTAGGGTGGAAAATGCAGCAACTGCGTCAAAAATGCCCATCACTGTGCCCATCTGCAGCCTCACTGTGCCCATCTGCAGCCTCACTGTGCCCATCTGCAGCCCCACTGTTCCCACCTGTCTCATCAGTGCCCATCTGCAGCCTCACTGTGCCCACCTGTCTCATCAGTGCCCATCTACAGCCTCACTGTGCCCACCTGTCACATCAGTGCCCATCTGCAGCCTCACTGTGCCCACCTGTCTCATCAGTGCCCATCTGCAGCATCACTGTGCCCACCTGTCTCATCAGTGCCCATCTGCAGCCTCACTGTGCCCACCTGTCTCATCAGTGCCCATCTACAGCCTCACTGTGCCCACCTGTCTCATTAGTGCCCATCTGCAGCCTCACTGTGCCCACCTGTCTCATCAGTGCCCAATTGTAGCCTCACTGTGGCCACCTGTCTCATCAGTGCCCATCTGCAGCCTCACTGTGCCCACCTGTCTCATCAGTGCCCAATTGTAGCCTCACTGTGCCCACCTGTCTCATCAGTGCCCATCTGCAGCCTCACTGTGCCCACCTGTCTCATCAGTGCCCATCTGCAGCCTCACTGTACCCACCTGTCTCATCCGTGCCCACCTGAAGCCTCACTGTTCCCACCTGTCTCATCGGTGGCCATCTGCAGCCTCACTGTGCCCACCTGTCTCATCCATGCCCACCTGCAGCCTCACTATTCCCACCTGTCTCATTGGTGGCCATCTGCAGCCTGACTGTGACCACCTGTCTCATCTGTGCTTATCTGCAGCCTCACTGTGCCCACCTGCCTCATCAGTGCCCATCTGCAGCCTCATGTACCTTTGATCTCCCGCTGTGTCATGCAACTGCAGTCGGCGGTGTTCTGTCAAAAGTTCCAACTTATCAAATTCTCCAACCGGGGGGTGTACTGCGCGTGCGCGAGAACGTCTTTCTGCTGCACGTCGTCGACCCATCAATAATAAATAAAAATAATAAATAAATAAAAATAAATAAAAAAATAAAAAAAATAATAATAATAAAATATATATATATATTTAAGAAAAAATGTTTATAAGAAAAAAAAAAGGGGGGGGGGGAGTTGCCATCCGGGGCTCTGGCTAGATCACTGGATGAAAATAGAAGAGAGAAAACAAATGCAGCCGTCACATCTTAAGGATTGGTAATACTTCTTTAACCACTTCCCGACCTCCTCATGTAGATATACGTCAGCAGAATGGCACGGACAGGCACAATCACGTACCTGTACGTCCTCTGGTAGACGTGGGTGGGGGGTCCGATTGGGACCCCCCCGGTACATGCGGAGGTCGGGTCCGCTCGGGGAGCGATCCGGGACGACGGCGCGGCTATTCGTTTCTAGCCGCCCCCTCGTGATCGCTCCCCGGAGCTGAAGAACGGGGAGAGCCGTATGTAAACACGGCTTCCCCGTGCTTCACTATGGCGGCGTATCGATCGAGTGATCCCTTTTATAGGGAGACTCGATCGATGACGTCAGTCCTACAGCCACACCCCCCTACAGTTGTAAACACACACTAGGTGAACCCTAACTCCTACAGCGCCCCCTGTGGTTAACTCCCAAACTGCAACTGTCATTTCCACAATAAACAATGCAATTTAAATGCATTTTTTGCTGTGAAAATGACAATGGCCCCAAAAATGTGTCAAAATTGTCCGAAGTGTCCGCCATAATGTCGCAGTCACGGAAAAAATCGCTGATCGCCGCCAATAGTAGTAAAAAAAATAAAAAAAATAAAACTGCAAAAAAACTATCCCCTATTTTGTAAACGCTATAAATTTTGCGCAAACCAACCGATAAACGCTTATTGCGATTTGTTTTACCAAAAATATGTAGAAGAATACGTATCGGCCTAAACTGAGGAAAATTTTTTTTTTTATATGTTTTTGGGGGATATTTATTATAGCAAAAAGTAAAAAATATTGCATTTTTTTCAAAATTGTCGCTCTATTTTTGTTTATAGCGCAAAAAATAAAAACCGCAGAGGCGATCAAATACCACCAAAAGAAAGCTCTATTTGTGGGGAAAAAAGGACGCCAATTTTGTTTGGGAGCCACGTCGCACCACCGCGCAATTGTCAGTTAAAGCGACGCAGTGCCGAATTGTAAAAACCCCTTGGGTCATTTAGCTGCATATTGGTCCGGTCCTTAAGTGGTTAATAAAAAAAAAAAAAGAAAATAATAATAAAAAAATAATAATAATATATATATATATATGAAAAAAATTTTATAAAAAAAAAAGGGGGGGGGGGGTTGCCATCTGGGGCCCTGGGGTGCTCCAGACCCACTCAACCCCCGACCGACCAGCTTCTATCTGTTAGTGTATCTAAATCTGATAATATATTAGTGGCAGCTGATGCAAATGTTTTTTTTTTGGGGGGGGGGTTGGCAAACAGTACCCCTCTCCCAATAAAAAATGACCACCAGCTGACACTGATGTATTATCAGATTTAGATACACTAACAGAATGAAGCCATATTTTCTCTTTTGGGGATAAAGGTTTTACATAAATAAATAAAAGCTGATCATTGTAAACACCCCCGCCAGTGGTCAATGGTTTGTCTCATCCGTGTAACTACAGGAGAGCTTTTCTGTTGAAAAACAACAGACTTACTGGCTAGATCACTGGATGAAAATAGAAGAGAGAAAGCCTTAGAGAGAAGACAAATGCAGCCGCCACATCTAAGGATTGGTAATCTGCAATGTAATAAACGGTTTGCTTTTGGGTTTAATACTGATTTAATAAACTGCACTGTCATTAAACAATTCACCACTAGAGGGAGCCAAAGTACAGGATATTAAGAAAGCAGCAGAATAGAAAAACTACAATGGCCCGGATTCAGAGAGCAATTGCGCCTGCGTAACCATAGTTAGGCAGCGCAATTGCTTACTTGCGTCGGCGTAACGAATGCTCCTGATTCAGGAACCTTGTTACGCCGACTGCAGCCTAAGATCTGCGTGGCATAAGGCTCTTAGGCTGCATTCTTGCGATGGCCGCTAGGTGGCGTTCCCGTTGTGCTCAGCGTATAGTATGCAAATTGCATACTAACGCCGATTCACAACGTTGCGCGAGCCCTGCGTACGCAGTTTATGTCGTTTGCGTACGGCGGTTTTCGCGTAAGGCTGCCCCTGCTATTAGCAGGGGCAGCCAATGTTACGTAAACCCGTCGTTCCCGCGTCGCAAAATAAAAAATTTACGTAGTTTGCGTAAGTGAATCGTGAATGGCGCTGGACGCCATTCACGTTCACTTTGAAGCAAATGACGTCCTTGCGACGTCATTTACCGCAATGCACGTCGGGAAAGTTTCCCGACGGAGCATGCGCCCTACGCTCGGCGCGGGAACGAGCCTAATTTAAATGATTCCCGCCCCCTACGGGATCATTTAAATTGCGCGCGCTTACGCCGGGCATTTTGCCGGAGCGCACACGCAATTTACGGAGCTACTGCTCCGTGAATCGCGGGTAGCGCAGAAAATTTGCGGGGGCGCAGGGCAAAAACGTTGCCCTGCGCCTCTGTAAAAAAGCACAAAAGGTACCTGAATCTAGCCCAATATTTTTGAATGAAAATAAACGAGTAAAATAATCAGTTTTGCGCCTGAATGAGCGTCTTTCCGGACTGCGCTGGAAACCCCCCTTTGCTGAGCCCTGTGTCCTCGCAGCACCGGAGTCCCGGGCTTACAGGAGATCTCTGATCCTTCTATAATAACAATCCAATGACCTGGGAAATCTCCTTTCATAGTGGGAGTGCTGCCTTGTCTGCTGGCCACCTCTCTCATCAGCTTTCCAGGATTCCCAGCATGCTTTGCAGCTTCTCCATTTCTAAGGACTATGTGTCCCATGGTACCTTGCTCCATGCAAGCAGTGATTCCTGTACTGACTCCGTCCCCTGAAACTCCTCCTCCTCCTCTCAGCTCCTCTGTAGTACAGAAGGCAGGAAATGTGGGAAGCAGCAGTGACTGCTCACAGGGCACGGTGACTACATGTCCCATGGTACCTTGCTGCCTGCAAGCAGTGATTCCTGTACTGACTCTGCCCCCCCTGAAACAACTCTTCCTCTCAGCTCCTCTGCAGTACAGAGGGCCGGAAATGTGTGACACAGCAGTGACTACTCACAGGGCACGGTGACTACATGTCCCAGGATGCCAGGGAGGAAATTTGTGATGCAGCAGTGACTACATGTCCCACAATACCAGGGAGGAAATTTGTGACTATATGTCCCACAATACCAGGGAGGATGTGTGTGACACAGCAGTGACTATATGTCCACATGTACAGAGACTGATGTGATGTGATGTGGGGGGAGGGGACATTAGAGTGTAAGCTCCTCTGTACAGAGACTGATGTGACTGTGGGGGAGGGGACGACATTAGAGTGTAAGCTCCTCTGTACAGAGACTGATGTGATGTGGGGGGGGAGGGGACATTAGAGTGTAAGCTCCTCTGTACAGAGACTGATGTGACTGTGGGGGAGGGGACATTAGAGTGTAAGCTCCTCTGTACAGAGACTGATGTGACTGTAGGGGGGGGAGGGGACATTAGAGTGTAAGCTCCTCTGTACAGAGACTGATGTGACTGTGGGGGAGGGGACATTAGAGTGTAAGCTCCTCTGTACAGAGACTGATGTGACTGTGGGGGAGGGGACATTAGAGTGTAAGCTCCTCTGTACAGAGACTGATGTGACTGTGGGGGAGGGGACATTAGAGTGTAAGCTCCTCTGTACAGAGACTGATGTGACTGTGGGGGGGAGGGGACATTAGAGTGTAAGCTCCTCTGTACAGAGACTGGTGTGACTGTGGGGGGGGGGGGACATTAGAGTGTAAGCTCCTCTGTACAGAGACTGATGTGACTGTGGGGGGGGAGGGGACATTAGAGTGTAAGCTCCTCTGTACAGACACTGATGTGACTGTGGGGGGAGGGGACATTAGAGTGTAAGCTCCTCTGTACAGAGACTGATGTGATGTGGGGGGGGAGGGGACATTAGAGTGTAAGCTCCTCTGTACAGAGACTGATGTGATGTGGGGGAGGGGACATTAGAGTGTAAGCTCCTCTGTACAGAGACTGATGTGACTGTGGGGGGGAGGGGACATTAGAGTGTAAGCTCCTCTGTACAGAGACTGATGTGACTGTGGGGGGGAGGGGACATTAGAGTGTAAGCTCCTCTGTACAGAGACTGATGTGACTGTGGGGGGGGGGGACATTAGAGTGTAAGCTCCTCTGTACAGAGACTGATGTGACTGTGGGGGGGGAGGGGACATTAGAGTGTAAGCTCCTCTGTACAGAGACTGATGTGACTGTGGGGGGAGGGGACATTAGAGTGTAAGCTCCTCTGTACAGAGACTGATGTGACTGTGGGGGGGGGAGGGGACATTAGAGTGTAAGCTCCTCTGTACAGAGACTGATGTGATGTGGGGGGGAGGGGACATTAGAGTGTAAGCTCCTCTGTACAGAGACTGATGTGACTGTGGGGGAGGGGACATTAGAGTGTAAGCTCCTCTGTACAGAGACTGATGTGATGTGGGGGGGGAGGGGGACATTAGAGTGTAAGCTCCTCTGTACAGAGACTGATGTGATGTGGGGGGGAGGGGACATTAGAGTGTAAGCTCCTCTGTACAGAGACTGATGTGACTGTGGGGGGGAGGGGACATTAGAGTGTAAGCTCCTCTGTACAGAGACTGATGTGACTGTGGGGGGGAGGGGACATTAGAGTGTAAGCTCCTCTGTACAGAGACTGATGTGACTGTGGGGGGGAGGGACATTAGAG
This sequence comes from Rana temporaria, assembly GCF_905171775.1. NCBI lineage: Eukaryota > Metazoa > Chordata > Amphibia > Anura > Ranidae > Rana > Rana temporaria. The sequence goes on from NC_053501.1 coordinate 112,147,171, forward strand.
TGTAAGCTCCTCTGTACAGAGACTGATGTGACTGTGAGGGGGGAGGGGACATTAGAGTGTAAGCTCCTCTGTACAGAGACTGATGTGACTGTGGGGGGGAGGGACATTAGAGTGTAAGCTCCTCTGTACAGAGACTGATGTGACTGTGGGGGGAGGGGACATTAGAGTGTAAGCTCCTCTGTACAGAGACTGATGTGACTGTGTGGGGGAGGGGACATTAGAGTGTAAGCTCCTCTGTACAGAGACTGATGTGACTGTGGGGGGGGAGGGGACATTAGAGTGTAAGCTCCTCTGTACAGAGACTGATGTGACTGTGGGGGGGAGGGGACATTAGAGTGTAAGCTCCTCTGTACAGAGACTGATGTGACTGTGGGGGGGGAGGGGACATTAGAGTGTAAGCTCCTCTGTACAGAGACTGATGTGACTGGGGGGGAGAGGGGACATTAGAGTGTAAGCTCCTCTGTACAGAGACTGATGTGACTGTGGGGGGGAGGGGACATTAGAGTGTAAGCTCCGCTGTACAGAGACTGATGTGACTGTGGGGGGGGAGGGGACATTAGAGTGTAAGCTCCTCTGTACAGAGACTGATGTGACTGTGGGGGGGGGGGGACATTAGAGTGTAAGCTCCTCTGTACAGAGACTGATGTGATGTGGGGGGGGAGGGGACATTAGAGTGTAAGCTCCTCTGTACAGAGACTGATGTGACTGTAGGGGGGGGGAGGGGACATTAGAGTGTAAGCTCCTCTGTACAGAGACTGATGTGACTGTGGAGGGGGGAGGGGACATTAGAGTGTAAGCTCCTCTGTACAGAGACTGATGTGACTGTGGGGGAGGGGGGGGACATTAGAGTGTAAGCTCCTCTGTACAGAGACTGATGTGACTGTGGGGGGGAGGGGACATTAGAGTGTAAGCTCCTCTGTACAGAGACTGATGTGACTGTGGGGGAGGGGACATTAGAGTGTAAGCTCCTCTGTACAGAGACTGATGTGATGTGGGGGGGAGGGGACATTAGAGTGTAAGCTCCTCTGTACAGAGACTGATGTGACTGTGGGGGGGGGGACATTAGAGTGTAAGCTCCTCTGTACAGAGACTGATGTGACTGTGGGGGGGGAGGGGACATTAGAGTGTAAGCTCCTCTGTACAGAGACTGATGTGATGTGGGGGGGGAGAGGGGACATTAGAGTGTAAGCTCCTCTGTACAGAGACTGATGTGATGTGGGGGGGAGGGGACATTAGAGTGTAAGCTCCTCTGTACAGAGACTGATGTGATGTGGGGGGGGAGGGGACATTAGAGTGTAAGCTCCTCTGTACAGAGACTGATGTGATGTGATGTGGGGGGAGGGGACATTAGAGTGTAAGCTCCTCTGTACAGAGACTGATGTGACTGTGGGGGAGGGAACATTAGAGTGTAAGCTCCTCTGTACAGAGACTGATGTGACTGTGGGGGAGGGGACATTAGAGTGTAAGCTCCTCTGTACAGAGACTGATGTGACTGTGGGGGGGGGGGGGACATTAGAGTGTAAGCTCCTCTGTACAGAGACTGATGTGATGTGGGGGGAGGGGACATTAGAGTGTAAGCTCCTCTGTACAGAGACTGATGTGACTGTGGGGGAGGGGACATTAGAGTGTAAGCTCCTCTGTACAGAGACTGATGTGACTGTGGGGGGGACATTAGAGTGTAAGCTCCTCTGTACAGAGACTGATGTGACTGTGGGGGGGAGGGGACATTAGAGTGTAAGCTCCTCTGTACAGAGACTGATGTGACTGTGGGGGGGAGGGGACATTAGAGTGTAAGCTCCTCTGTACAGAGACTGATGTGATGTGGGGGGAGGGGACATTAGAGTGTAAGCTCCTCTGTACAGAGACTGATGTGACTGTGACTTTTTCCCCGTCAGCACGCTGCGCTCTTCTTCTTTTTCCCCGCAGTGAAGGGGTTAATCCTCCCCGGCCCCTCCCATTCTTGCGAAGATTTTTTAAATGCAGCCAATCGTCAGCAGGGGGGGGTGGTCTCTCTAGCAGAGGGAGGGGTGGGCGGGGCCTCCTGAGTGAAAAGTGAAAGGGTGTCGGTGGCGGAGTAGTCGGGGAATTCCCAGTGATGGATGGACGGCTTTGTATGAGGCTCTCCTGTCCTCTCTGTGAGATGAATGCAGAGGGGGGGGGGGGGGGGGGGGGGGGGGTAAAGCTGTTCTAGAACGTTGCCCCCCCCCCTCCCCCTACGTCCCCCCTCCACCCCGGAGCTCCCCTTTAACCCCTTCCTCCGCCTCCCTCCATCCTGACATTTCTTCTGCAGACAAATCACGGCGTTACTGTCCCTTTAATTGTTAACCCTTGCAGAGTAACCAGCAGTGGAAATTCAGATTTTTTTTTGTTTTTTTACTTATTAAGGAACGTGATCGTCCGTCGCAAAGAGACGCTGGATCGCCGCACTCCAAATATTCACCTTTATTAATAAAAAGTAGAAATCAACGCACCATATGTACATACAGACCGCTTGCCTACAGCAGCCGGGGCTCCACACGGGGTGACAACACAGGAGCGCAATTGGGAGACAAGACAGAGCGTTGTCACCCCATAACAGGAAGTGCCCAAAGACCTATATATAATGAATGAAAGACATATACACACTGGCCTGGATTCAAGAAGCAATTGCGCCTGTGTAACCATAGTTACGCAGCGCAATTGCTTACTTGCCCCGGCGTAACGAATGCTCCTGATTCAGGAACCTCGTTACGCCGACTGCAGCCTAAGATATGCGCGGCATAAGGCTCTTATGCACGCATATCTTAGGCTGCATTCTTGCGATGGCCGCTAGGTGGCGTTCCCGTTGTGCTCAGTGTATAGTATACAAATTGCATACTAACGCCGATTCACAACGTTACGCGAGCCCTGCGTACGCAGTTTACGTCGTTTCCGTACGGCGGTTTTCGCGTAAGGCTGCCCCTGCTGTTAGCAGGGGCAGCCAATGTTACGTATACCCGTCGTTCCCGCGTCGCGAAATTTCAAATTTACGTAGTTTGCGTAAGTGATTCGTGAATGGCGCTGGACGCCATTCACGTTCACTTTGAAGCAAATGACGTCCTTGCGACGTCATTTGCTGCAATGCACGTCGGGAAAGTTTCCCGACGGAGCATGCGCTCTACGATCGGCGCGGGAACGCGCCTAATTTAAATGATTCCCGCCCCCTACGGGATCATTTAAATTGCGCGCGCTTACACCGGGCATTTTGCCGGAGCGCCCACGCAATTTACGGAGCTACTGCTCCGTGAATCAAGGGCAGCGCAGTAAATTTGCGGGGGCGCAGGGCAAAAACGTTGCCCTGCGCCTCCGTAAAAAAAGCGCAATTGTACCTGAATCTAGCCCAGTATATATATATACACACACACACACACAAGGACTTATATATAGTAAACTGACATGCGTTGTGTCACTAGTGCCAAGGTGACAACACAGGAGCGCTATTGGGAGACAGTGACAGAGCGTTGTCACCTCATACCAGGAAGTGCCAGAATAAGGCTCTGTATATAATAAATGAACAAACAGCTGTGTTGCGCATGAGGTGACAACACAGGAGCACATTTAGGAAAAGGGAAAGAGCGTTGTCACCCATTAAACAGGAGGCGCCTCAACTAGGGGCAATCAATATACAGTGAATGAACATGCGTTGTGTCAGGTGTTACACGGTGACAACACAGGAGAACAATTGGGAGACAGAGTGTCCTGTCCTGTAACAGGAAGCGCCTGAACGCGGACCTGTACATAGCCGGTTGGCACACATTGTGCAAGACAGGGTGACAACACAGGGGCACATTCGGGAGACAGGGACAGAGCGTTGTCACCTCATAACAGGAAGGATTTATATATAGCGAATTGACATGCGTTGTGTCACTGGTGACACGTGACACAACCAGTGGCGGCCCGTCATGCGGGGTGCAGAGGCACCGCCTCCCTAATCCATGTGTCCGGCCCCCTAATCTCCATGCGGGGCACCGGACACATGGAGTCCAATGTGTTTTTTTTTTTTTTAAGCACATGATTAGAACCAGAGGCTCTCATTGACTTAAAAAAAGGGTGGGCTCGGGGCACAGAGCACTGCGCCCCGATCCCACCCAGGTGTGTGACAATAGCTAATGAATATTGACTAATGTCTTCCCGATTCTCCTCCCGGCCTATCAGGGACCTGTCACCCGATTGGCCGAGAGAAGAAGTGACCCTATTGGCCGCCGAGGAGGAGGAGGGAGGCGCAGTTGAAGCACCAAGAGGAGGAGCCGCCGCCCAGAGGAAGCGCTGCCTGCGACCTACATGGGGTAAGTGCGGGGCTGGTGACCGCGCGACCAGGGGGGGGGGCTCTGCCCCTCCCCAAAAAAATATAATCCAGTCATACATGCAATAATCTGATTGGACGATATTCTCCATTTATCAGGCCATACACGCAACAATCTGATTGGACGATATCTATACAATCTCCTTTAAGCTCACCACACACCTTACAATCCTCATCATCACATTGGTATTTTTGAATAAACTCTTTTCTATTTTTAGGACACACCTTATTATAGACCAGATGATGTCATCACTGGGTCTCTGTGCTTCTCTATGCAATGCAGGCAGATCGTGGCTGGTGGGAGGGGCCTGTACATAGCTTCCTGAAACCATCACGGCCCCGCCCCGCCTGAGTACTCCTCTCCAGAGACCTCCATCCTGATGTATGCAGTGGGAGGAGTAATGCAAATATAAAAACACCTTGATGGGTGGGTACAGATGGGTGTAGAAGCACGCCCAGTATGGAAGGTCGTCACACTTGAGGTTATTAATAAGAATAGCAACACGTTTCAGGGGCTGTGCCTCCCCCTTCATCAGGACTGTGATGATGGGTGTGGTCAGGACTGTGACGGTGGGTGTGGTTAGAACTGTGATGGTGGGTGTGGTCAGAACTGTGATGGTGGGTGTGGTTAGAACTGTGATGGTGGGTGTGGTCAGGATTGTGATGTGGGTGTGGTCAATACTGTGATGGTGGGTGCGGTCAGAACTGTGACGGTGGGTGGGGTTAGAACTGTGACGGTGGGTGGGGTTTGAACTGTGATATGGGTGTGGTCAGGACTGTGATGGTGGGTGTGGTTATAAATGTGATGGTGCGTGGGGTTAGAACTGTGATGGTGGGTGGGGTTAGAACTGTGATGTGGGTTTGGTCAGGACTGTGATGGTGGGTGTGGCCAGTCAGGACTGTGATTGTGGGTGTGGTCAGAACTGTGATAGTGGGTGTGGTCAGGACTGTGGTGGTGGGTGTGGTCAAGAATGTAATGATGGGTGTGGTTAGAACTGTGGTGGTGGGTGTGGTCAGGACTGTGGTGGTGGGTGTGGTCAGGACTGTGAAGGTGGGTGTGGTCAGGACTGTGATAGTGGGTGTGATCAGGACTGTGAAGGTGGGTGTGGTCAGAACTGTGGTGGTGGGTGTGGTCAGAACTGTGATAGTGGGTGTGGTCGGGACTGTGATGATGAGTTTGGTCAGGAATGTAATGGTGGGTGTGGTTAGAACTGTGATGGTGGGTGTGGTCAGGACTGTGATGGTGGGTGTGGTCAGGACTGTGTTGTGGGTGTGGCCAGACCTGTGATAGTGGGTGTGGTCGGACTGTAATAGTGGGTGTGGTCAGAGCTGTGATGTGAACGTGGTCAGGACTGTGATGGTGGGTGTGGTCAGGACTGTGATGGTGGGTGTGGTCAGAACTGTGATGGTGGGTGTGGTCAGGACTGACCTGGAAACAGAGGTCGTCACCCGTGATGTTATTATTAGGAAAGTTTATTAAAATTCAGTGATGAGTGGAGCAACGCGTTTCGTGAGAAGTACCTCCCCCTTTTCCTGCCTCTGTGCTCCTCCCAAGAGCTCTCAGTCCTGAAGCAAGCAGTGGGAGGAGTTATGCGAATATCACAATGCCCTGATTGGGTGGGTATCAGTCTGGAGGAGTGGGCGTTCCTAGGCCGGCTGTATTTACATAGGTAACGCCCCCACACGTGACGCTGAGCTTCTATGATTGAAAGCCATCCAATGAATGAAAGGGGCGGGTCAGGCTGGGAAGGAAAGTGCTGCCAGGAAATGGGGCGGAGCTTTATCTGACTTGCTGCAGCTTCTGATGCACATGGTTAGAAGCTCGCAGTGTGCGGTGAGATCAGAAGAAGCCGATTCAGTCCAGGAGAGGAGGCGGTACAAGACGGAGGGGGAGGGCCGTATAGAAAATGTGAAGACAGCATCCCAGCTGACACTGATCCTTTTTTGCAGACAGCAGGGGGCAGACTTGGTGAAATCTCTCACAATGACGGGAGGTGAACAAATACTTGTCATATATTTAATGATGCGGCAGGTGGGGGCGGAGCCAATCATATAGCTCTGACCAACGCCATTAAACTTTATACACAACGCCGTCATCCCGACAGAGAGGATTTATGGCTTTTATTTTCCTTTCATCTCCGTTGTGAAATCGGCCTGCAGTGCATGGTGGGAGATTTAAAAAAAGAAAACTAAAGCAAGAGCAGACTTTCCACCGCTGGCTACTCGGCACAGCAAGAGCAGACTTTCCACCGCTGGCTACTCGTCACTGCAAGAGCAGACTTTCCACCGCTGGCTACTCGGCACTGCAAGAGCAGACTTTCCACCGCTGGCTACTCGGCACTGCAAGAGCAGACTTTCCACCGCTGGCTACTCGGCACTGCAAGAGCAGACTTTCCACCGCTGGCTACTCGGCAGTGCAGAATGACTAGGGAGGGATTTCCACAGCGCCTGCTCAGCAACCTCCTCCTCCCCCTCCTCACCTATAAAGGGTTAAAACTAAAAAAAATGGAAAAGTGAGACCTGCAGGGGGAGGGTGTTAGGTAAGCTGGCTCCTCCCCCAGCCTGTCACAGGAGGAATGAGCTGCCATTGATGATGAAAAAGGGGAATTCCTATTAGGGGAAGCGGACAGTGCAGAGTGGACAGCACAGAACACATAGCGTAGAGCGCACAGCACAGAGCACACAGTTCAGAGGGCACAGCACAGAGCACACAGTGCAGAACACACAGTTCAGAGGGCACAGCACAGAGCACACAGTGCAGAGCGCACAGCACACAGTGCAGAGCACACAGCACAGAGCACACAGTGCAGAACACACAGTTCAGAGGGCACAGCACAGAGCACACAGTGCAGAACACACAGTTCAGAGGGCACAGCACAGAGCACACAGTGCAGAGCGCACAGCACACAGTGCAGAGCACACAGCACAGAGCACACAGTGCAGAGCACACAGCACACAGTGCAGAACACACAGTTCAGAGGGCACAGCACAGAGCACACAGTGCAGAGCACACAGCACAGAGCACACAGTGCAGAACACACAGTTCAGAGGGCACAGCACAGAGCACACAGTGCAGAGGGCACAGCACAGAGCACACAGTGCAGAACACACAGTTCAGAGGGCACAGCACAGAGCACACAGTGCAGAACACACAGTTCAGAGGGCACAGCACAGTGCAGAACACACAGTTCAGAGGGCACAGCGCACAACACAGAGCGCACAGCACAGAGTGCAGAACACACAGTTCAAAGGGTACAGTGCAGAGTGGACAGCGCAAAACGCACAGCGCAGAGCACACAGTGCATAGTGGACAGCACAAAACACACAGCGCAGAGCACACAGTGCATAGTGGACAGCACAAAACGCACAGCGCAGAGCACACAGTGCAGAGTGGATGGCGCAGAGCACACAGCTCAGAGTACATAGTGCAGACACACAGCTCAGAGGGCACAGTGCAGAGCAGACAGTGCAAAAACGCACAGCGCAGAGCTCACAGCTCAGAGCGCACAGTGCAGAGCGGAACAGCGCACAGTGCAGAGTGGACAGCGCAGAGCACACAGTGCAGAGCAGACAGCGCAGAGCACACAGCGCAGAGCAGACAGCGCAGAGCGGACAGCGCAGATCGGACAGCGCATTGCAGACAGCGCAGAGCACACAGTTCAGAGCACACAGTGCAGAGCAGACAGCGCAGAGCGGACAGCGCAGAGCGCACAGTGCATTGCAGACAGCGCAGAGCACACAGTTCAGAGCACACAGTGCAGAGCGCAGAGCACACAGTGCAGAGCGGACAGCGCAGAGCACACTGTAGATTTGTAGTGACTCGGGGAATGTGAAGTGTGAAGATTTTCCCCTCCATACACTGCATACAACATCCGATAAGATTGTCGGTGATAATGACCCCGGTACAGGACAGGCTGGGGGGTTGGTATGACCACATGATGTAAATACATAAATGGCCCATATTATAAACTTACTGGAAAGTTGTGCACAGAAGTATGGAAAGCAGGTTTAACCGTCAACAGCAGTGAGGATTCTTTACTGTAAAAGCGGTAAAAATGTGTCCTAAGGTGCCATCAGGCATAAGAGAATCAGGGAATATCTGTAGGTTTGCAGACTTCCTCCAGGTGGAGCAGGACATTCAATAAATACTCTGTACTGTACTAAGAAATATTATCTAACAATAAATAATAATAACAAAATAATAATAATAATAATATTATAAAAAATACTGTTTAATAATAAATAAAATAATATTATTAATAACATCAACAATAATATGAATATTATAATAAATAAAATAATAATAATTAAAAAAGCATATGTTGTAGTAATAATAATAATACTACATTATATTTATGTATAAATAAAAAAGTTACATTACAATCTTATTATCAATAATAATAATGATTACAAAATAATGATAAAATAAAAATCTTATTTAATAAAAATGAATAACAATAATAACAATTATAATAAATAATAAAATAATAATTAAAAAAAATGATAAAATAAAAATCCTATTTAATAAAAAAATAATAATAATAATAATAATAATAATAACAACAAAATGTATAATAAATAATAATAATAATAATAATAATAATAATAATAATACAAATTCTATGTATTAATAATAAGTAGAAAATTATGATAAAACAAAAATCCTATTTAATAAAAAATGAAAATAAAGAAATAATAATAATATCAATAATAAATAAAATAGTAATAATAAAAATGTTATTTAATAATAATAATAAATAATGAGAAAATAAAAATCCTATTTAATAAAAATAAAAATGTATAAATAATAATAACAATTCTAATAATAATAAAAATTGTATTTAATAATAATAATACATAAAAAAATGATAAAAAAAATCCTATTTAATAATAAAAAAAAATAATAACAACAAAAATTATAATAAATAACAATAATACAAATCCTATTTAATAATAATAAGTAAAAAATTATGATAAAACAAAAATTCTATTTAATAAAAAATAATAAAAAAATAATAAAAATATCAATAATAAATAAAATAGTAATAATAAAAATCGTATTTAATAATAATAATAATAATAATAATAATAATAATAATAATAATAATAAATAATGATAAAATAAAAATGCTATTTGATAAAAAATAAAAATGTATAAATAATAATAATAATAATAATAATAATAATAATAATAATAATAATAATAATAACAGTTCTAATAATAATAAAAATCGTATTTAATAATAATACATAAAAAAATGATAAAATAAAAATCGTATTTAATAAAAAATATAAAATAAATAATAACAATTATAATAAATAAATAATATCAATAATAATAATAATAATAATAATAATAATAATAATAATAATAATAATAGTATTTAATACCAATAAATAAAAAATAATGATAAAATAAATATCCTATTTAATAAAAAAAAAATAATAAACCATTATAATAAATAATAATAAAAAATAATGATAAAATATCCTATTTAATAAAAAATAATTATAATAAATAATAATAGTAAATCCTAATAATATTAATAATAATAATAATAATAATAATAATAATAATAATAATAATGATGATAAAATAAAATCCTATTTAATAAAAAATAATAATAAAAATAATGATAAAATAAATAAATCAATAATAATAATAATAATAATAATAATAATAATAATAATAATAATATTATAATTAAATAAAAATCCTATTTAATAATAATAATAATACATAATGATAAAATAAAAATCCTACTTAATAGAAATAAATAATAATAAAAATAATTTATATTTAATAATAAATATAATAATAATAATATTAATAATAATAATAATAATAATAATAATAATAATAATAATAATAATAATAATACTAAAATCCTATTTAGTAATAATAAAAAATAATGATACACTAAAAATCCTATTTAATAAAAATAAATTAAATAGTAATAATAAAAATAAATTAAATAGTAATAATAAAAACAAATTATATTTAATAACAAATATAATAATAAAATCCTATTTAATAATACATATAAAATCCTATGTAATAATATTATATTATTTACTAAATAGTATTTAATTTGTAAACGTCCCCATGTCTCGTTCCAGGTTGAACCGCACTTTTTCGTACAATCGTCTACAGGACGCCCTTCGATCCGATTTTATTCCCACCGGGCCAACAAAGCGCTTGCGTCTTGGCGATAATATCCCAAATAAGATCAGGCGAAAGCCCTAAAGGTCTGCTGTGGGTTTGAAAGAGCGACACATTAGAAGGAAATGGGATAGAGGAGCCCAGTGTAGACAATGGTGAGGGAGGAGTAGGAGGGATGGTGAGGGGGGGGGAGGAGGAGGAGGAGGAGGAGGATGGGGGCTGGGCTGTCCTTGGAAGAGCTATAGAGGTGTTCAAACTGCATTGTAGGCTCCAGGAGACAGAGAGACACACAGACCAGGAACACCCGGCCAAGCCTCAGACCTGGGAATTCATGAATGTTTTTTGATTTGCCTTTTTTTGAATGTTTTTGATTTTTTGTTGTTTTTTTCCCCCATCTGGCCTGTGGGATCCTGTCCCCCCTCTCCGCCGCCCAGCCAGGACTGGAAACTGCCTCCCCCCCCCCCCCACCCTCCTCTGCAAAATGTGGATTTTTTAATGCAATGCTGGGAAACAAAAGCTTCCTGATACAAAAGGGAGTCCCTTCCCTCCTCCTGCCTTCCTAAAAAAGAACACAGCCCCACATCTCACCCCCCCCCACCAGGAAGGGATCCAGGGATCTGGGATCTGCTCACTGGGACTTTGCTGAGAGCGGCTGGCGAGGTAAGAGCTCCATCTAATCTGCTATTTCATGTTTCTGGCACTTGTTGGGGGGTCTGGAAATCAGAAAAAGGGGGAGGGGGGTGGTGGTGGGGGAGGGGTTTTCTGGAGTGGATACATTGTAACACTGAGCTGGTACATTGTAAAGCTGAGCTGATACATTGTAACTGATCTGACTCATCTGTGTGCTGCTGGGGGAAGATCTGTCCGCCCCCCACCGGTCAGGAGTGGTGATCTGGTGAGATCTTAGAAGATCTGTCCGCCCCCCCCCCCACCGGTCAGGAGTGGTGATCTGGTGAGATCTTAGAAGATCTGTCCGCCCCCCCCCCACCGGTCAGGAGTGGTGATCTGGTGAGATCTTAGAAGATCTGTCTGCCCCCACCGGTCAGGAGTGGTGATCTGGTGAGATCTTAGAAGATCTGTCTGCCCCCACCGGTCAGGAGTGGTGATCTGGTGAGATCTTAGAAGATCTGTCTGCCCCCACCGGTCAGGAGTGGTGATCTGGTGAGATCTTGGAAGATCTGCTCAATCCTAGGCATGGCTGTAGTTCCTTTGCACACATGGCCGATCGGCACTACAACCTCGGGGGTTGTGACCGTGCCAAAATGACCCACCGTGATTTTATAGACCCCCTTCCCCCCTTTGATTTAGGCGTCTACTGCCCTGTGCAAACGCATGTCTGATCTGCTAAAGAACCCAAGAGCCGACCATACACATTAAGATTTTGATTGACCGATTTTTAAGCCTCTTTTATTGACAACCGTGCAAAAAAAAAAGGGGGGTCCCATCTGTCTAGATCTATGTAAATTATTGGATTGGCCAACTGATGTCGCATTCGCCAATTTTTGTACAAAAGAGCCCTAACTGACTGTATGCGCTGATTTCGATCGACCGGCTAAGTCGCTTTTTTACCACCGATGGTGCGATCGGAGGTCCCTGTTGGACTCGTGTATGTTATTTGATTGGCCAACTGTACAGGCTAAGGTTTTGATTGACCGTGTAGGCCACCACCTGTGTATTAAAAGGGGCCGTCTGTCTAGATTTACCTAATTTTTTTTTCGATTGGCCAACCAATGTCACATTTGGCAGTTTTTGTACAACTGACTCCAAGAGCCTAAGCTGACCATACAGGCTAAGATGTCAATCAACCCCTTGGAGCTCTTATTACTGCCAGCTACGTAATAAAGGGGCCGTCTGTCCTAGATTTACGTAAATTTTACGATTGACCAACCAAAGTCGTGTTTTGCTAATTTTTGTACGAGAGCCTATCGGCCAACTAGGCCGCTTTCTACCTCCACCTGAGTGACTCCGAGAGCCTAAGCCGACTATAAGATATTGATCTTTTATCGATTAGGCCACTGCGTAATCAAGGGGCCACCTGTCAAGATTTACCAAAATTTTGCGCTTTGCCAACTGCTGTCATGTTCGCCTATTTTTGTACGAAGGACTGCGAGAGCCAAATTCCACCAAATACAAACTAACATATTGATTAACCAACTAGGCCACTTTCTACCACCACCTGCGTAATAAAGGGGGCCCTCTTGTTCCGATTTACCTAATTTTCTTTAAATTGGCCAACCAATGTCGCATGCGCCAATTTTTGTATGACTGACCGTAAGATATTGATCGACCAACTAGGCTGCTTTTTACTGCCAGTTTCCCAATAAAAAGACTGTCTGTCTAGATTTACGTAAATTTTACGATTTACGATTCAACTGATGTCATGTTTGCCAATTTTTATACGAATAACTCCGAGAACCTAAGTCAACCCTACAAACATATCGACCAACTAGGCCGCTTTCTAAGGCCACCTGAGTGATTTAGAGAACCTAAGCCGACCGGAAAATATTGATCGACCAACTAGGCCACTTTTTACCTCCACCTGCGTAATAAAGGGGCCCTCTGTCTAGATTTACCAAATTTTCTTTAAAACTGCCAACCAATGTTGCATGCGCCAATTTTTGTATGACTGACTCGGAGAGTCTAACGTGACCGTAAGATATTGATTGATCGACAACTAGGCTGCTTTTTCCTGCCAGTTGCCCAATAAAGAGGCCATCTGTCAAGATTTACCTAACTTTTTTTGTATGCGTGGCTCCGAGAACCTAGGCCAACCGCTTAGGATCTTGGGGCCAGATTCTCAGAGCAAGTACGCCGGCGTATCTACTGATACACCGGCGTACTTTCAAATTTGCCGCGTTCGTATCTTTAGTTTGAATCCTCAAACCAAGATACGACGGCTTCTGGCTTCGATCCGACAGGCGTACGCCTTTGGATCGTAGGTGCAATACTTCGGCGCCCGCTGGGTGGAGTTTGCGTCGTTATCCGCGTCGGGTATGCTAATTAGCTTTTTCCGGCGATCCACGAAGGTATGCGCAGCCGTCGCATTCTCTTACGTCGTCGCTGGTCGGCTTTTCCTGGCATATAGTTAAAGCTGTTATTTTGTGGCGTATAGATAGACTTGCCATGTTAAGTATGGCCGCCGTTCCCGCGTCAAATTTTACATTTTTTTTTTTTGCGTAAGTCGTCCGTGAATAGGAAAGGACGTAACTCACGTCGAAGTTCAAAAAATGACGTCGGTGCGACGTCATTTCGCGCAAAGCACGGCGGGAAATTTCAAAACGGAGCATGCGCAGTTCAATCGGCGCGGGGACACGCTTCATTTAAATTAATCACGCCCCCCTACCCGCCCCAATTTGAAATACGCGCCGAGAAATACACTACGCCGCCGTAACTTACGGCGCGAAATCTTCCTGGATTCGAAATTCCGCCAGGTAAGATACGGCGGCGTAGCGTATCTCTGATACGCTGCGCCAGGGCAATTCTACGTGAATCTGCCCCTTGGTGTTCACTTGAAACCAAAAATTGGTGATTGACCTCCTAGGCAGCTTTTTACCGGCAACTAAAATTTACCGTCCCGCTAGATAAATCTAAATTATAACTGTCCTATAGCCGTCACTTTCGCCAATTTTTGTCGAAATCGCCAATTTTTGGTTTCAAGTGACCACCAAAAACCTAAGCCATTCATCGGAGAGCCTAACGTGACTGTAGGATATTGACTGACCAACCAGGCCGCTTTTTACCACCAACTACGTAACAAAAGGGCCATCTGTCTAGATTTACCAAAATTTTTTTTGATTGGCCAACCAATGTCACATTTGCCAATTTTTGTATGAGTGACCCCCCCCCCAAAAAAAAAAACCGACCCTACACGCTTAGATTTTGGCTGACCAACTAGCAAATATATGGGCCACCTTGTGAGAGTCCTCAACATTTTTTGATTGGCCAACTGCCATCACTTTCGCCAATTTTTGTACAGATTACCCTGAGGGCCTAAGCCAGCGATGGCGAACCTTGGCACCCCAGATGCTTTGGAACTACATTTCCCATGATGCTCCACTACATTGCTGAGTGCCAGAGCATCATGGGAAATGTAGTTCCAAAATATCTGGGTGTCAAGGTTCGCCATCGCTGGCCTTAGCTGACCCTACGCTCTCAGGGCCAGATTCTTAGAGGAGATACGCCGTCGTATCTCTGCGTCCGGCCAGTCGTATCTATGCGCCTGATTCTTGGAATCAGTTACGCCTGTCGGATCTAATAGATATCTATGCGTAAGTCTCTTGCGCCGTCGGATCGTAACTGCATATTTACGCTGGCCGCTAGGGGCGTGTACGCTGATTTACGCGTCGAAATATGTAAATCAGCTAGATACGCGAATTCCCGAACGTACGCCCGGCCGACGCAGTAAAGTTACGCCGTTTACGTTGGGCTTTTCCCGGCGTATAGTTACCCCTGCTATATGGTGGCATAAGTGCGGCGTACCAATGTTAAGTATGGCCGTCGTTCCCGCGTCGAATTTTGAATTTTTTTTTACGTTGTTTGCGTAATTCGTCCGTGAATGGGGCTGGACGTCATTTACGTTCACGTCGAAACCAATGACGTCCTTGCGGCGTATTAGGAGCAATGCACACTGGGAAATTCCACGGACGGCGCATGCGCCGTTCGGGGGAAAAACGTCAATCACGTCGGGTCAAGCCCGATTTACATAACACACGCCCACCTCTTCAAAATTTGAATTAGGCGGGCTTACGCCGGACGATTTACGCTACGCCGCCGCAACTTACGGAGCAAGTGCTTTGAGAATACTGCACTTGCCCGTCTAAGTTGCGGAGGCGTAACGTAAATCGGATACGTTACGCCGCCGCAAAGATACGCGGATCTACCTGAATCTGGCCCTCAGATTTTTGATTGACCAATTGAGCGGCTCTTTACTAGCAACCACGTAATTAAAGGCCGTCCTGTGATTGGATTGGACGGTTGATGTCGCTGTCATCCAATTTTTGTACAATGGGCCAATCAAAATCCTACAGTGAGCAGAAACGTGATCTTTATACGCAATGTATGTATCTGTAATGGATGTATTATACGGCCTGGTTTATAATCTTTGTTTTGTACTGCGCCGCAGGGGTTGACGGCGCGATATAAATCGTTATTGGTAACCCTGATCTGCACATAGAAGGAGAGGAGCCGATCCGATCTATGGCTATGCTCACAAGGAAACGATCGATGCCTTTAATCCGCCTTCTAAAGACTGACGTCTCCTTTAAATCCCCCCCCCCCCCCGTAGGCCTTGTGAAGCCGCGGCCTTTCCTGAGCCGCGGCTCGGGCGGAGGAGTCAGGTTCCTGGGCCGCAGCTGAGGGGAAAAGGCACTGTCTGCTTTGCAGCCAATCCCTAATCCCCTCCATCAAATGATCATTTGTTTTGAGTTGCTAGACGCTGTGGAGTGCAGATTGTTTGCTCGGGGTGATTTTTCTTTCGAAAATTCGCGACCTTTTTGTCGTGTTTTATTTCAGACGAGTGGCCTGCGATGATAAATGGGTGTTTGGGAGAGCCTGGGAAATGGAAAATTAAGTTTTAATTATTAGCTTTTCGGGCGCTGGAGAGATATCGATGCGTCCGCTGCGATCTGTATCAACCGCGAGATAAAAACGTCTGGAATCTGCTAACTATAAAAGTGTGCGAGAGCTTTTTTAATAAAATGTGTGTGGGTTTTTTTTTTTTTTTTTTCTCTTCAAATTTATTTAATTATTATTTTTTTTTTTTTTTATATTCCAGCATGGCATCTGTTGACCAAAACAATTTTTTTTATAAATTAAAATATATTTAGTATGCTTTTTATTTATTTTTATATATTTATAAATAATAGGATACAAAATATTTGTTTAGACAAGACCGCTAAAAAATTTGTTTTGGTCAACAGATGCCATGCTGGATTATAAAAATTAAAAAAAAAAAAAAAAATTAAATAAATTTGAAGAGGGGGGGGGGGGGGGGAAAACCCACACACTTTTTTAATAAAATGTGTGTGGGTTTTTTTTTTTTTTTTTTTTTTCAAATGTATTTAATTTTTATTTATTTTTTTAATTTTTATAATCCAGCATGGCATCTGTTGACCAAAACAAATTTGGTCAAAAATCATTTATTTTTATATATTTATAAATAATAGGATACAAAATATTTGTTCAGACAAGACTGCTTAAAGATTTGTTTTGGTCAATGAATGCCATGCTGGATTAGGAGGTTGTTTTTTTTTTTTTTTTTTTTATTAAAAATAATGGCCCAGATTCAGAGAGCAATTGCGTCTGCGTAACCATAGTTACGCAGCGCAATTGCTTACTTGCCCCGGCGTATCGAATGCTCCTGATTCAGGAACCTCGATACGCCGACTGCAACCTAAGAAATGACTGGCATAAGGCTCTTATGCGGTCACATCTTAGGCTGCATTCTTACGCAGGCCGCTAGGTGGCGTTCCCGTTGTGGTCAGTGTATAGTATGCAAACTGCATACTAACGCCGATTCGCGAGCCTTGCGTACGCAGTTTACGTAGTTTCCGTACGCCGTCGTTCCCGCGTCGCGAATTTAAAATTGAACGTTGTTTGCGTAAGTGAATCGTGAATGGCGCTGGACGCCATTCACGTTCACTTTGAAGCAAATGACGTCCTTGCGACGTCATTTGCCGCAATGCACGTCGGGAAAGTTTCCCGATGGAGCATGCGCACTACGTTCGGCGCGGGGAACGCGCCTAATTTAAATGATCCACGCCCCCTACGGGATCATTTAAATTACGTGCCCTTACGCCGGGCATTTTTGAAGAGCGCCCACGCAAATTACGTGGCTACCGCTTCGTGAATGAAGCGTAGCGCAAACAATTTGCGGGGGCGCAGGGCAAAAACGGGACGCTGCGCCTCCGTAAGAAGTGCGCAGCGGTACCTGAATCTGCCCCAATTAAAATGAATTTGAAGTCGGGGGGGGGGGGGGACAAAACACTGTGGGGCAGATCCTCGTAGAATTGCATGGGCGCAGCGTATGTGAGATACGCTACGCCGCTGTAACTTACTTTTTAAATCTTTGAATCCACAAAGAATTTGCGCCGTAAGTTACAGCGGCGTAGCGTATGTCTCGCGGCGTAACGGCGCATAATTCAAATCGGCGAGTAGGGGGCGCGGAACGAACCGCGCATGCGCCGTCCCTAAATATCCTGCCGTGCATTGCGCTAAATGACGTCGCAAGGACCTCATTGTTTTGACGTGGACGTAAATTACGTCCAGCCCCATTCACGGACGACTTACGCAAACAAAATTTAAATATTTTCAAATTCGACGCGGGAGCGACGGCCATACTTAACATTGCGTACGCCACCAAATAGCCGCTTTAACTATACGCCAAAAAAAAAAAGCCGAACGGAAACGACGTAAAAGAATGCGACGGCCGCTCGTACGTTCGTGGATCGTCGGAGATAGCTAATTTGCATACTCGACGCGGAATACGACGGCAACGCCACCCAGCGGACGCCAAAGAATTGCATCTAAGATCCGAAGGACGCCTGTCGGATCTAACCCAGATGCCGTCGTATCTTTGTTTTGAGGATTCAAAACAAAGATACGACGCGGGAAATTTGAAAATATATATATATATATATATATATATATATATATATATTTCTTTCCTTAGTTTTATAATGTGGAGGTGTGCGTAGCCACGTCGTCTTAAATACCTGACTCGGATAGGAGCATTAACGCCTTGTTCACCTCCCTGGCCGGTTATAATGGTACTGGTATTTTTTTTTTCGGGAGAAGATAGGTGACCGCTTTAGGCAACCATACATGTGACCAGTACTGGAACGGGTTCATGAAGCGCCCGGGGCAAGGATGCACAACTGCACCCCCTTCCCCACTGCTTGTGCATGCCATAGAAAGGAGGTAATGCCCTGCGTTTCCTTTTTCTTCCCTAAAAGTGGCCAATTTTTCGAGCCTCGCTGGTTTAGGAACAGTCGACCCACCCGAAATAGAAATTTTCTTTTCCAAAATTTTTGGCATCATGTAAACCCGTAGCATGCGGATTTTGTAGTGGTTTAGTTGGGTTGTGACAAGCCGGCGTCATGCGTACAAAGGCAGGGAACAGGCCCCTCCCCCGTCCTGATGCTGCAGAAACGTCCTGGGCTGGAATGTAGAACAGGAGTGTGGAAATTCAACTTATTGTGAGGTCACGTCACTAGACTGTTGGGCTTTAACCGTTGCGGTTGGCACTGGTATACGGGCTCAATACCAGGCGAGTGTTGGTATGCAATAAAAACTGTGTGTGATGCCTGTAGCCAATATTCAAATTCTCAAGCTGAGTGGCCACCATGAGGAATACAGAACTCTCTGATGTCAGACGAATTCTTTTGTTATCCGGTGACGGACGAGTAGGTCCAACCATGGAAGGTGGTGAAAAAGAATCAAACCTATTGTTAGTTGGTTATTCTTTTGGATATGATGAATGAAAAGTGAACCGAACCTGTCCTGGGAGCAGATAATCTACCACCCTGGTCACCTACCTGCCACCCTTTGGTAGTGACAGTCAGTCCTTGGACCACAGTGGTCAGTAGTGGGAGCGTTGTGAACGAAGGGTAGTGACTTCTAGCAGTCTCCTGTAACGTAGTTCTAGTCTCTAAAGCATATCTTGAGTCTCCAACCCAGTGGCGGCTGGTGCTCAAAATTTTTGGGGGGCGCAAGCAAAGTGGGGGGGAAAAAATAAAATCTGCGCCCCCATCAGTTGGAGCCACTTGCGCCCCCATCAGTTGGAGCCACTTGCGCCCCCATCAGTTGGAGCCACTTGCGCCCCCATCAGTTGGAGCCACTTGCGCCCCCATCTGTTGGAGCCACTTGCGCCCCCATCTGTTGGAGCCACTTGCGCCCCCATCTGTTGGAGCCACTTGCGCCCCCAATCTGTTGGAGCCACTTGCGCCCCCCATCAGTTGGAGCCACTTGCGCCCCCCATCAGTAGGAGCACTTGCGCCCCCATCAGTTGGAGCCACTTGCGCCCCCATCTGTTGGAGCCACTTGCGCCCCCATCTGTTGGAGCCACTTGCGCCCCCATCTGTTGGAGCCACTTGCGCCCCCATCAGTTGGAGCCACTTGCGCCCCCATCAGTTGGAGCCACTTGCGCCCCCATCAGTTGGAGCCACTTGCGCCCCCATCAGTTGGAGCCGCTACTGTGACCCCATCAGTTGGAGCCGCTACTGTGACCCCATCAGTTGGAGCCACTTGCGCCCCCATCAGTTGGAGCCGCTACTGTGACCCCATCAGTTGCCGCTACTGTGACCCCATCAGTTGCCGCTACTGTGACCCATCAAATGCTGCCTGGCACTTACCCATCTCGCAGTGGGTCAGTGGCATTGTCCTCCATGTCTTCTTCCGTCCTCTCTCTCAGGCGTCCAATCGCAGCCCTTGACGTTTTGATCCTGTCAGGTAACAGACCCGAGCACCTGATTAGCTGAGAGGTGGTTCAGTGTTGGCAGAGCGAACAGGGAGCGCCCAGCATGGCGCCCGCTGTTCACCTTTTTTGGGCGCCTATTAGAGCCTATGACTCTGATCAGGTGCTTCCAAAAAAAACAAAAAACGACCCCGCCGCTGTAATAAAGGGGCCGCAGCGGCCATAGATTCATATATCTATATATGGTGATAAAGCAGTGCCAGGACAGAGGGGGGAGCGCCCATGCGCCCCTTATGGACGCACCGCCACTGCTCCAACCACACCTGTAGCCCGTCTTCTGCCCCCTGACCATCTCCTGTAGCCCAACTGTCTGCTCTGGCCATTAGGTGCTGCAGTTGAACCCCCCCCCCCCCCTCCGCCTCTTACGTGGGCCACCACTGATCTTGACTGTTAGGCATGTTGAGGGACTTTTGGAGCTCCGGCATCACCGTGGGGTGCCAAAGTATCATAGCCATTCTGTGTCGAGCACCATAATTATGTGTGATGGAGCCCCATAGCAAAGCCCATGAACGGGGCCCCCTGCCTCTCTAATCTCCATCTCAAAGGTGATTCATCTACTAATACAGAATACTAATTGCTTTCATGGCAGCCCTATGGAGGTCTCCAGACAATCATAGATTTTTGTATAGAAATGTTATTGCTATCTGCATTTAGGTCTATGGAATCAAACTCTTCTGGGCCCCATAGCAGGTGCCCGGTCTGTTATGTCTATACTTATGCCAGTCATCATGGCAGCTTGTGGTGATTTTCCACATAACGCTCCCATTGAGTTTTATTATTTTACCCTTTGCATATGTTTATGGTTGTTTTGTTTCATTCATATATTATAGGGTGACGGTTGGAAAAGTATGTCATGTGACAGTTTCTTAAAGCACAATACAGAGTAGGTGGCACTGATAGATGGCTGGCACTGACGGCTGGCCGGCACTGATAGATGGCAATGATGGGCAGGCACTAAAATACCATTGGGGATGGCTGCCTGCAACGCCCATCCTGGTACTCCTTTCACCTGGCCGCATTAAAAGCAGCAGCGGCCATCTTGTTACACCCAGCCCAAACTATATGGGCTGGGTGTAACAAGATGTCTGCTGCTGGCATACTGTGGCCGAGTGCAGGGTGTAACAAGATGGGCGTCAGGATTTTCAAGCACTGACGGTGTCCTGCCGCGCAGGCGCCGTGTGCAGCTCACTCGCAGCTGTACATCTTTGGCGGCTCCGTTGTGGTTCGTACTGCGCAGTGCAGGGGGGGTCATTATCCGCCGGGGGTACCTTCATCAGGAGAACAACGGCTCCGGTTGCCGATCCCAAATGATGATGCGGCTGCGCCCTGAACGCCTTGCTGGCTTACTTCCTTCAGGACTCGCTCGACACTCCGCCCGCTGACTTCCTATTCCAGGTTTCGGCTAAGGCATCGGGAGCATTTGTGTGAGTACAAGTACTTGCGCAAATGCTCGGTATCGGGACAACCCTAGTGAGAAGTGGCTGACATCAGATCGCTCAGGAAAATCTGCTGACTGCTTGCCTCTGCCAGGATTTGGACCCTTGGGATCTTTGGCAGAGGCCATGCCCCGACGCTAGTCACATGACTGCATGCTGGATTCACATTTTTTATAAGGACTGAAGATGCTCTACTTTTTATATTATTTGACCTTTTAGCTCTCTGGACTCCTAAGCCAATTCCAGGAGGATGGAATTTCTGAAAACGGTTGCAAGGAAGACTGATTTGAATGTATTTGGTAGTAACCGCGGGTTTACCGTGACTCGAACTTCACTCAAGATCCCAACTCGCTGGTTTCATTGGAGGCAATAACAAGCTATGTGTGATACCCGTAGCCAACATTCAAATTCTCAAGCTGAGTGACCACCAAGGGTAATACAGAACCCTCTCATGTCAGACAATACCCGTTCTTATTTTTTTATTAACCAAAACGACAAGAGTTCATAGGTCCAAACCTTGAAAAGTGGCCAAGAAGACCATTGTTTATAATCCTCTGCCAAAAAATACCAAGGGACCAAGTCCAGGCAGAGGCAAGCAGTGCCAGATCTTCCTGATGTCGGCCACTTTCTCATCCCCCCCCCCCCCCCCCAACTCCTTTTGCAACTCTTTTTTTGGTTGTCCAAGCTTTGGGCAGTAAGCTCAGACTTCCAAAAGCCGTGAACCTATGTATCCTTTTCTATGAAGAGATTCCTCTTCAGTGATGGATGCTTTGGGTGGCTCTCAGAAGATGATGGGATGAGTTTGTGCCCATTGCTCTTGGTGGAGACCCCTGGCTTTGGCCAAAGACAGCCCAAACTCCTTGGTGCAAGGACCAAACTGTATATCTAAAGCCTCATACACGCGATCGGACTTCCATCTGACTTTTCCGTGGATTTTGGTCCGAAGGGCGTTGGCCGTGAACTTGTTCTGCATTCACACGGCAGAACATTTTCAGCCAACATACACCAAACCACGTGTTTTTTTTTTTAATTTTTTTTAGCTCTTTACCGCCACCCTTTGGGCAACTTTTTCTATTGTTGTCTGATCTTTAGCATTGGTTCAGAGCATGCGTGTTTTGTACTTTTGGATTTTAGTTCGATGGACTTGTGTGCACACGCTCGGATTATCCTCCATCGGACATTTGTTGCCGGAAAGTTTGAGAGCATGCACAGCGAACATTTGTCTGTTTTTGAAAAACAGAATATTATTGTCCGATGGAGCGTACACACGGCCAGATTGTTCGATAAAACACGTCCGTCGGACTGTTGTCATAAAGTCCAATCGTGTGTTTATGGGCCTTAAGAAATATTCCAATTGGTTTTATGAAGGGAACAAATCAAATTTCAATAAAGTAATACAATTTTCATAGAGGCGTTTTTTTTTTTGTTTTTTTTTTTATAAGATTTAGAACAAAGACTAAACTTCATGCCGAGTAAACCTTGAGCCAATCGTGGTCCTCCTTAGGAGTCCCCCTTAAATCGGGTTCCCTCTTACACCAGTGGGCTAGATAAAATCTTCAAGTAAGCCGGATTTTGTCCAGAGGCCATAGTTTGGAGACTCCTGGCCTAAGCTACAGATAGTCCTACCCAGGGCCATCTTGATGCAAGGGCACTGCCCAGGGCCCCCAGGTACATGAGGGGGCCCCACAATTTTGCATTACATCAGATTTGCTGGGACAGTCCATGCTTTTTACTAAACTGTCCCGATATGGTCGTGCCCTCCTGATCCCAGTATTGTGCCAGCCTACCCCTCCCTGTACTGTGCCCTTTGTGCTAACTAGTCATTGATCTATGGAATCTTTTCCTTTTGTAAAATCAATTTTATTAAAAGTACTAATGAATATGTTTAAGCTGGTAGGGGCCCCAGTGCATTACTTTGCCCGGGGGCCCATGATGCTTTTAAGACGGCCCTGGTCCTACCGGTAGAATGCCTCACCTATTTTTCTAAAAAGAGCCGGGAGCGAATTAGAGACATGTGAGAATGACGTGTTGGCTTTCTTTTTAACAGTATCCCCTTTCTGCTTGCAGTACGGTGTTATTTAGCTATCACATATCCTATTTTAGCTCTCGTCTATGTACAAGCTGTCGGGCTATTGTAGAAGTTTTTTTTTTAATTATATATATATATTTTTTTTTTTTTTTCCCCTCCTATCATGACAATGAAGGTTCAAGGTGCTTGACGTAAATTTTAATCATGGTACGGCTTGGGGAAAATAATCCATACTGCTGGATAATTTCTGAGATTATACAAGTACAGCCTTAGAAAAACATTGTGCATACATGGATACCGGACAAGTTGTCTTTTCTCTACAGCAAGCCTAGAGGTACTGGTAGACCGAAGAAGGCTGTCAAGAAAATTGGGTTGATGGCCTGGCTGTCATAATATTTCAATGGCTTCCATACTTTGAGGCCTTGTTGTGGAACCTTGACACATGAGTATGATAATATCTTGGACTATCTTTGGTGTATCTTGCAAGCGTACAATTTTTGTGTAAGAAAAGAAATGACCGCACATCCAGGAATTCCGATTTCGCCTTTTAATTTTTCAAGCTGATAACCCCAACGACACCAACATCTTGTGCTTAATTGTTACAATTTTCGGGAGGGAGATAGGCGGCCGTGTTTAGAATATTCTTTGGCGTGGAAATCTGTAAAACCAAGAAACTGGCCTCTAGTCTCAAGCCTTGTTGGATCTCTTAATTTTACCAATTGGTAAACTCCGTACGCACGGGTCGAATGTCGGAAGACCGTGGCCTGTTCAAAAAAAGCCTGATGCCCCGTACACATGGACGGTTTTCCCATCGGAAATTGTCCGATGAGAGCTTTTGGCCGGGAATTTGAACCGTGTGTATGCTCCGTGTGATTTTTTTTCGGGAAAACTGCCAAAAAACAGAAGTTGGCTATTCGACCGGCTTCTGTCGGACATGCATGTTGGAAAACCAGCAGTCGACTGACTCCCGATCGGCGCTCTCAGCCAATGGTAGTCGGAGTGGCCTGGTGCGGGGGCCATCCCCCCTGTCAGAACACAACAGCTCAGCGGGGGAGATCGCTGAACTATCCTGGCATGGTTGGTACAGATCTGTCAGAATGTTGGGGGGGGGGGCAGGTGTGTACCAGGCTTTAGTTTTTTGATTTATACAATCTCTTCTAGATCCACCAACAACTGTGTAGGTCTAGGGCCTGCTGGATTGGACATGACCTGAATAAACTGTTATGCCGCGTACAAACGATCGGACATTCCGACGACAAAACCGTGGAATTTTTTTATTTCTTTTTTCGACGGATGTTCGCTCAAACTTGTCTTGCATACACACGGTCACATAAATGTTGTCGGAAATTGCGAACGTCAAAAAACGCAGTGACGTACAACACTACAATGAGGAAAATTAAGTTCAATGATTCCGAGCATGTGTAGGATTTTTGTGGGTCGAAATTGCATACATGCGATCGGAATTTCCGACAAGAACTTTTGTCAGAAAAATTTTGAACGAGCTCTCAAACATTTGTTGGAAATTCCGACAGCAAATGTCTAAGGGAACCTACACACGGTCAGAATATCCGACCAAAAGCTCACATCGAACAATTGTTGTCGGAAATTCCGATCGTGTGTACAGGGCATTAGAGTTTGGTTTTATGGTCAAATTGTAAGGCTGGTCATGTCCGTATAGATTACAGGTACTTGTATAGTGCTGTTAATTTACGCAACACATGTATATAATTGAGCAGTCACATCAGTTCCTGCCCTCAGGGAGCTTGCACTCTAAGGTCCCTAACTTGCATGCATACACATACTTTGCTAATTAACCTACCAGCATGTCTTTGGAGTGTGAAAGGAAACCCATGCAGGCACAGGTAGAACATGAAAACTCCAGGCAGGTAGTGCCATGATCTGGATTTGAACCAACGACCCCAGTGCTGCTAGGCGGAAGTGCTAACTACTTAGCCACTGTGCTGCCCACAAAGATTGACCGAAACAAAGTCTAGCAGCTGGCTGGATGAATCTCCCACAGAGGCTAATGGTATTCCAACAGCCTGCGCCGGTGGCTGTCAGAATACCCGGACAGTACTTGTATCTAATTGGATGCAACTGCTATTCGGGGCACCATTTTTCGTCCAGCTCCTTTCAATTTTTCAATCCAAGGATGTTGGGTGGAAGGGTCACCCAATAATGGAATTTTGACTAGTTCGTCTGGGACCAAGCGAAATTCGAACAGTGCATGACCAACCTAATGCGTGTGGTAATCTTAATGGAGATTGTACATCAGATTGTAATGCGTATGGTCAGGAGGCCTCAATTCCTGTCCTGAATTCTGCGTGGAAGACACGTGGCCAAAAAATGTTTACCGGAAAGCCTTGTACACACATTTTGTGCAACGGGCGTTGGCCGTGAACTTGTTCTGCATACAGACGGCAGGACTTCTTCAGCCAACATTCACGAAACGACATGGGTTTTTCTGCTTCTGCTTTAGCGCCACCCTTTGGGCAACTTCTACTAATGTTGTCCTTATGGTTGGCATTTCTTCGCCGCATGCGTGTTTTGTACTTTGGATTTTAGTCTGAAAGACTTTTGTGTACACCCGATCGGATAATCCGACGGAACGCATTTTGTTGTCGGGAAAAGTTGAGAGCATGCTATCCCACATTTTGTTGTCGGAAATTCCAACAATTGTCCGATGAAGCATACAAACGGTCGGATTATCTGACAAAAACCCAGCCATCACACAATTAGTTGTCAGAAAATCCCAATCGTGTGTACCGGCCTTAAGACAATTGAGTACTGTTCGTGATGCTTTAATTTGCAATATCATCCACATTTTTAGAACAAGCATTTGGGGTGTGTGACCCGGTTCACACTGGGGCGGCACGACTTTGGGGGGCGACTCGGCAAGGCGTCCTGAAGACGACTTCAGAGGCGATTTGCAAAATGACTTCTGTATAGAAGTCAATGCAAGTCGTACAAGAACCTTTTTCTACGTCGGAGCGACTTGCGTCGCTTCTATTGAATAGAATGGGACGCGACTTGTCAGGCGGCCGAGTCGCCCCAGTGTGAACCGGCTCTAACCCCTTCAAGGTCCAAGCTGTACTAATAACACAAAGGTGTACTAATTTTTGTTTTAGGTTGCAAGTGCGCTGATATGGCTACAATCCCCTTCCAGGAAGGACCATACATCTGTCGTTAAATCAATGTAACGTGACCAAATCCTGGCTCTTTTGGGTACCCAAACCCTTCCAGATTATTAAAGTGTACGTAAAGACTTGCAGTGAGTTGCCCATTTACTTCATGTTGGCCAATCCTTTCTTGTCCAGGCCAGTTGTTCCATCTTTGTACTTCCTATACAAGAGCGTGTGAAATAATACGCCATTTATTTTTTCAGCATCTTGACTATTTGCCTGAACGGCTTCTACAAAGCTTATCTATGTTTTCTGAAGATACAGTAGTGTACACGGCCTAGCTACAAGGAGCTAGATTTGTTTATACAGCTGCGTGTGGTCCAGTCTTGTGGTGCAATGGGGGAGGGTGTCTTTTGATGTCCTGTCTCTATAGATAGATACAGACCCCTCTTCCGGGCTGGATGAGGCCATGATATCCCAAATATAATAACGCTAATATAAGTTGACTTCTAACAAAGTACATATCGGAGTAATAGCTACTGAAATTACTCACCTGGGAAGCATGAGTATCCTTTCTGTCAGTAAAATTAACTCCAAAATATTTATCCAAATGGGTTACTTTGGATAGGAGATGGAACACAGCGGAGTACCCCTTGCCGCACCTTAAAGGGAGACTTTTGGTGCCCATTGCAGCACCCCATTTAGCAAACGTTTGTTGTACTCTGGGTTGGCGGGACTTGTATGATAACCTTTTGACCTGTTAATGTAACCTAAAATATGCATATTTTTTTTTCTATTTAAATATTGGGTGGAGTTTCAAATGGGATTCTTTGTTGTGCATCATATTATTAATTTTATTTATTTTTTTCACCGCTATCACCATTCTTCCTTTCCTAGATGAAGGATGATTAGAGCTCATTAGAAGTTTATTATAAAACAGCTGGTTTGTCAGGTGTGTGTGTGTGTGTGTGTGTGTGTGTGATATATATATTTATATCCGCCTTAACATTGGTGCCCTTTTTAAACATGGCTACCTCCTCCTGTAATACTTTGAAATGGTTGCTTTTATTATCTTAGTTGCCTGATCTTGGTATACTGTCTAAAAAAAAAAATGGCCAGGTTAACATTGCTGTCTAAAATATAGTTGCCGTGGTGATGAAACTTCTCAAAATTGTCCGCCGTAGTAATGGAACTGCTCGGAGGGGGAAAAAAAATTGTGCCTGGCTTTGAGTTGTAAAGTGGTTGGAAGATTTTCAATAGATGGTTTCACCCTTCTGTATGTATTTTATGACCCCCACAAGGGAGTGAATTGCTCCCTCCCCCCCCCCCCCCCCCACCCCCCCCCCCCCCCCCCCCCCCCCCCTCCCAGGCATCTGCCTCATTCACATGCGATCGTCGCCCCCAGAGGCATTCCTCTTCCTTCATTCTTTAGTGGTGATCTGCACACAAAAGCCGGTGTTAATCATTGTCCGGGACTCTTAATATGTGCCCTGTGCAATGGGGGCCCCCCTTGCTGTATTCACTGCTGTGTCACCAGAGATGTGGTCACCTCTTTAAAGGCAGATCCGACTCGCCTCGCCATGTCGTAAAATGGTCATGTGACTCACAGGGGCCTTTAGTATACGTTTTCACATCTGTTGTCTGCATTTTTTATTTTTACCTTGCGTTCTACAATCCAAAGGGAAAACGCCAATTAAGGCTGTAAGCGTAAGTTCACTAGGGACATTGCTCATATGGCAGTTGAGTTTTCCTGATTCCGTGATGTGAAAAGTACGGGACAGGTTTGAGGGTTTGTGTCAACCATGGTATGTTTCCAACTGTCACTTGGAAAAGAGGATTCTGATTCATCGCTACAGGCAACAAAAATGAGGAAAAGGCTCAAATTTGATTACTCCTTCTTTTTTTTTTTGTTTTGTTTTGTCAATGGCAAAGCATTGAAGGCCTAAAATGGTGACCTCAACTGACCAGACAGTATCCAAATAGCTGCAATTGAACATGGTGGAAAAATTTGCATCCCATGGTCGAAATTTAAGTACCCTCTACCTTCCCCCTTCTTCTACCCACTCGTTTGCCTACACTGACCTACCCACTCGTTTGCCTACACTGACCTACCCACTCGTTTGCCTACACTGACCTACCCACTCGTTTGCCTACACTGACCTACCCACTCGTTTGCCTACACTGACCTACCCACTCGTTTGCCTACACTGACCTACCCACTCGTTTGCCTACACTGACCTACCCACTCGTTTGCCTACACTGACCTACCCACCCGTTTGCCTACACTGACCTACCCACCCATTTTGCCTACACTGACCTACCCACCCATTTTGCCTACACTGACCTACCCACCCATTTTGCCTACACTGACCACCACAAACTAGGGAAGTCTAGTCACCCTATCGGGGGAGGCATTCTGAACATGGCCAGGTCACAGTAATAATTTTGCACCCCCTAAATGTTGCACCTGGGGAAAGAGTACCGGCTGCCCCGCCACTCCAACCCGTGGACAAATCCCAGGGACAGACTGGCTTCGGGGACGGTGTCCTCAGTCTGGTCAGTTGGGTGTTGTCTGGTCATCCTACTCTACAAGGTCACTGGCAATTGCACACAGTGTACCCCGTACCCTGGTCTGTGTGCAATGGGGCCCTAGTGGTAGTTCGTTCAGGCTCTGGTGGTTAATGAAGGTGGTAGTTGACATGCCATGTCCTATATGGCAAAGTCACAGGGTTTTTACAATGGAGCTACATGTATTGGAGAAGTGGTTAAAGTATAGGCACTGGAGGGGACGAAAAAATAAATGTTTGAGGACTAGTCCCTTCTTTTACATCCTGGGCCCGTAGAGTCTGTCAATTGGCGGCAATCGGGGGGGGATCGGATCCAGCCTGCTGATTCACCGGGTCTTGCGATGTCAATGAGGCTCGCGGCACCGGTTGCCTACGCTGCGTGGCGGCTTATTTGCGGAAGAGGCTGAAAAAGGCGGCCCAGTGACAATATTAACAGCACGTACGGCTTGATTAAATTTCTGCTCTATATAATGATCTCCTTCCCATACTAATTCCAGACTCCAGGCGTTCGGAGGGTAATTAGCATTCGCCTCCGTATTTAGATCTCCAGAGTGTTAATTAAGAAATAAAAACACGGAACCCCAAACCCCCCACCCTTTTCCTATTTTATGTCTGAACAAAATGGTGATCTCCATCTCCCCTCCCGCCATACGATGGGCGACTTGGCATTCAGTGGTTTGCGTGCTGTCAGATAAAATATTTACGTAATTCATTTATTATGCATCTGAAAGAACTGTCTGTCACTTGAAGCAACTCGTCGTTTTCAGACTCAAGCTGGCAAGTACAGGTTTGGGACAAATCCGTCCAGAGTGGTGATTTAGTCTTAGGTGGAGCTGGTGGTTGGAGTCGGCCCCTGGCTTCTCGTATGTCCTGGATTCTCCAACAGTGAGATTCCTGCAGTACGGTAATTCCAGGCCCGGGAACGCGGCACAGGGATGGTGGGAACCCCTCATAATGGGCACAGCAGGTGTACAGACCCGGGAACTCAGCACAGGGATGGTGGAAACCCCTCATAATGGGCACAGCAGGTGTACAGACCCGGGAACTCAGCACAGGGATGGTGGAAACCCCTCATAATGGGCACTGTAGGTGTACAGACCCGGGAACTCGGCACAGGGATGGTGGGAACCCCTCATAATGGGCACAGCAGGTGTACAGACCCGGGAACTCAGCACAGGGATGGTGGGAACCCCTCATAATGGGCACAGCAGGTGTACAGACCCAGGAACTCAGCACAGGGATGGTGGGAACCCCTCATAATGGGCACTGTAGGTGTACAGACCCGGGAACTCGGCACAGGGATGGTGGGAACCCCTCATAATGGGCACAGCGGGTGTAGACTTGGCAACTCGGCACAGGGATGGTGGGAACCTCTCATGGGCACAGCAGGTGTACAGACTTGGCAACTCAGCACAGGGATGGTGGGAACCCCTCCTCATAATTGGCACAGCAGGTGTACAGATCCGGGAACTCAGCACAGGGATGGTGGGAACCCCTCATAATGGGCACAGCAGGTGTACAGACCCAGGAACTCAGCACAGGGATGGTGGGAACCCCTCATAATGGGCACTGTAGGTGTACAGACCCGGGAACTCGGCACAGGGATGGTGGGAACCCCTCATAATGGGCACAGCAGGTGTACAGACCCGGGAACTCGGCACAGGGATGGTGGGAACCCCTCATGGGCACAGCAGGTGTATACTTGGCAACTCAGCACAGGGATGGTGGGAACCCTCATAATGGGCACAGCAGGTGTACAGACCCGGGAACTCGGCACTGGGATGGTGGGAACCCCTCATAATGGGCACAGCGGGTGTACAGACCCGGGAGCTCAGCACAGGGATGGTGGGAACCCCTCATAATGAGCACAGCAGGTGTACAGACCCGGGAACTCAGCACAGGGATGGTGGGAACCCCTCATAATGGGCACAGCAGGTGTACAGACCCGGGAACTCAGCACAGGGATGGTGGGAACTCCTCATAATGGGCACAGCGGGTGTATAGACCCGGGAACTCGGCACAGGGATGGTGGGAACCCTTTATAATGGGCACTTTGGTAAACTTAGAACCTGTTTTGACTGATGTATCTCATATATACAGTTGGTGATGCGTCTGATTCTTGACAATTTTCAGTTGAGTTTTTTTTTTTTTGTATTGGAAAATCAAAAATTGCTGCAATCGTTGGTGGAGTAGTCCTTTTGGGATCTGCTGGGCTGTGGGTAGCCAAAATGTTTTTGGTAGTATTATACCTCTGCCAGGGCTGATAAAGGTGTCATTGTCCCCTCCGGTGTGTTTTATCTCCAGGAATGTCTTCTCATTAGCATACGGAATGCTGAGAGTTGATCTGCACTCCGAAAATGATTTTCGCTGGTCCAGACCAGCCTTATGATTCACTTCAGTACAAAGCCATGCCCACCCCACCTGTGCCATCTAATTATTTTCCAAGGCTGAGCACCAGGGCCGGGACAAGGGGTGGGGATGGGGGAAGAGGATTTGTACTTGGAGTGGGGGGGGTTTGTGCTAGGATGGGGAAGTAGAACTTGTCCAGGGAGGGGGGAATCTGGAGTTTGGGGAGAGGATTTGTGCTTGAAGGGGAAATTTGAGAGTTGGAGTATTTGTGCTAGGAGGGCAGGCTTTTTTTTTTTGGGGGGGGGGGGGGGTTATTTGTGCTGGGGGCATAATGAGGGAGAGTATATGAGGTGAGAGGGGAAGGTGGGGGGCCAAAGATTTGTGCTGGGAGGGGGAATTTCAGCAGGGGGCAGATTTGTACTGGTAGGAGGGGGAATTTTCTGATCGGATGGTAAGCATGTGTGTTTTCTTTTTTTTGGGGGGGGGGGGGTGTGTGGATTTCAAGAAATAAACAGGATTTGCCCCCCCCCCCCCCCCCCCCCCCTTTTACTCTATCCAACCTATAAGGTCCCATTTACACTTCGCCAGCGGGGACTTGTGTTCAGGTCACGATTTTACGTGGGTGTTTTTTTTTCTGGTGAATGCGCAATTCACTTCAGTGGGCTTCCCTTTTTTCTTTTTTTTTTTTTTTTTTTTTTTGCGCATCAGTCGCCAAAAAAGAAGCCCCTTTTGGGCACCAAGCTTCACATGATTTTTTTTAAAGGCGCGTTTTGCCACACGTTTATCAGGGCAAAATTGGGCATTTATCAGGGCTGAGATTCTAACCGTCTACGGCCAGCTTGGGCCCTGCAGCTTTGTTTGGTGCAGTAGATGAAAATCCCGGCCTGAAGAATGTCAAGCAGAGCAATGTGTCACTTCAGTGTTAAATGTCTCCACTCCTAATAAATATATATATATTTTTTTACGCTCTGGTCTGTTTGCATTGTAAAAAGGGAGAGGCTGTTTGTTAAGTTACAGTGCAAACGGCCTTTCATAGAGCTGTGTAATCATTTGGATAGATGGTGAACTGGTTGGGGTGTTTTTTTTTTTTTTTTTTTTTTTTTTTTTTTCCTTGTTCCTGATCACCTTCCAGTGAATCTCTTATCTATAAAAATCACAAATCCCACTCAGACTACCTTATTTTATTTATATATATATATATATATAGAAACACTGGGTGCCAGGACACTAAAGTCAATTTTAGGCGCCTCAAAGTGTTTCGCAGGAAACCCCATTTCTTCTGGGAGCGCAAGTAAAACCTAAGATTCATAAATGCAGTCACATATCGGGCTCACCAGACTAGCGGCGGGTCCTGCTGATGGTCTTGGTGAGCCTGATGTGTGAATGTACTTATGAATTTTATCTAACTTGTTTGCAAAGTTGAGTGATGTGTTTTTATTGAATTTTTAATTGCACTTCCTGTACCTCCTGAAGAAGCGGTGTTTCCCGCAAAACTTGTTGCAGCGTTACCCACCTTGAACATACCCCAGGCAAGACCTGCTGATAGTCTGGTGAGCCTAATATGTGACTGCATTTTATGTTTTTGTTTTATTTTTATTTTTTTGTTTTAATTGCACTCCCTAAAGAAGTAGAGTTTCCCACAATGCGCGTTGACGCCTTACACGTGTGTCCTGGCGCCTGGAAAGTCCAGTTTTTCCTTTCTAAACCAATATTGAGACTATTAGGATGTGGTGTCCTTTCTTTCTTTCTTTCTTTCTTTCTTTCTTTCTTTCTTTCTTCCTTCCTTCCTTCCTTCCTTCCTTCCTTCCTTCCTTCCTTCCTTCCTTCCTTCCTTCCTTCCCTTCCTTCCTTCCTTCCTTCC
The DNA here is from genome assembly GCF_905171775.1 of Rana temporaria. Lineage (NCBI taxonomy): Eukaryota > Metazoa > Chordata > Amphibia > Anura > Ranidae > Rana > Rana temporaria. The sequence continues at coordinate 112,180,491 of NC_053501.1, forward strand.
TTTTTCCCTTCCTTTTTCCCTTCCTTCCTTCCCTCCTTTTTTTTTTCCCCCCTTCCTTCCTTCCCCCCCCCCCTTCCTTCTCTTCCTGCTTGGAGCTCCTAGGTGAATCCTTTTTTTCCTTCCTTCTTTCCTTTTTTTTTTATTTGTCTGTCTTTCCCTCACTCACTCACTCACTCACTCCTTTCCTTCCTTCCTTCCTTCCTTCCTTCCCTTTTCCTTCCTTCCTTCCTTCCTTCCCTTTTCCTTCCTTCCTTCTTTTCCTTCCTTCCTTCCCTTTTCCTTCCTTCCTTCCTTCCTTTTTTCCTTCCTTCCTTCTTTTCTTTCCTTCCTTCCCTTTTCCTTCTTTCTTTCCTTTTTCCTTCCTTCCTTCCTTTTTTCTTCCTTCCTTCCCTTTTCCTTCCTTCCTTCCTTCCTTCCCTTTTCCTTCCTTCCCTTTTCCTTCCTTCCTTCCTTCCTTCCTTCTTTTCCTTCCTTCCTTCTTTTCCTTCCTTCCTTCTTTTCCTTCCTTCCTTCTTTTCCTTCCTTCCTTCTTTTCCTTCCTTCCTTCTTTTCCTTCCTTCCTTCTTTTCCTTCCTTCCTTCTTTTCCTTCCTTCCTTCCCTTTTTCCTTCCTTCCTTCCTTCCCTTTTTCCTTCCTTCCTTCCCTCCCTTTTTCCTTCCTTCCTTCCTTCCTTCCTTCCTTCCTCACTCCTTCCCTCCCTTTTTCCTTCCTTCCTCCTTTTTTTTCCCTTCCTTCTCTTCCTCCTTGGAGCCCCTAGGTGAACATGTGACTCCCTTGCGTACTACAGTGTCGGGCCAGTTTAGACGGAGGGGAGTGTTTGGCCCTGGGGGGACCTGTAGTATCACGGGCTCAGATTTGGGTGGGGGTGTTAATAATACCATAACTATAGGGATTTAGCACCGGGCCCTCAGGTTCGCCGGGTGTCTGCAAAGACAAGTAGACGCTTTGGCCTGCAAGCTTTTACGTCTTCAAGTGGAAAGATGACATTTATAAACATTGGCTGAAGGGTTGTCAGTCTTGCATTTTATAGAACCGGGGTCCTGTGTTTGATTCCCATCAGAAGCTCTATCTGCATGGAGTGTGCATGTTTTTTTTTTTTTTTTTTTAGGTGTGATCAAATCTCCTCCTTTTGGGTCAAAGACTGTTGCAATAGGTTTGGTATCTTCTATAAAGCATTGCAGAATGCTTCTATATGAATGAGTAAAATAAATATTAGTCCAGGCGTGGACCTGATCTCAGGACTGTTTACAGTATAACGCAACCTTGCCGGCTATACAAGTATGTGGGGGGGGGGGGGGGGGGGGGTTGTGTTCAGTGCTCCTCACAGGGACTGCAGGTGGAAATCCTTTGTCTTGCCATGAAGACTTTGACTTTTTGGATAGAATTTCTGTGTAAGCGATCCTACGTGTTAAAAAATGTGTTGTCTTTTCTGTAATGAGAACTTTCGCCAGGTCTAGATGTACTTGGAACCTTTTGTAGGACTCGGTAAAGGTTTTTGTTTGTTTGTTTTTTTTGTTTTTTAGCTAGAACTATAGAACTGCCATTGATTTGTTTCACGGAAAGGGCCGCCATCAGGAATTATGGGTTTCAGGCATGGGCCCCCTGGAGCAGAGAACCAGGGGGGGGGGGTGCTGCTTTATATTATATTTTTATATATATATTTTTATATATATATTTTTATATATATATTTTTATATATATATTTTTATATATATATTTTTATATATATATTTTTATATTATATTTTATATATATAAATATATATATATTTTTATATTATATTTTATATATATATATATATATTTTTATATTATATTTTATATATATATATATATATATTTTTATATTATATTTTATATATATATATATATATTTTTATATTATATTTTATATATATTTTTATATTATATTTTATATATATATATATATATATATATATATATATATATATATATATATATATATATATATTTTTATATTTTATATATATATATATATATATATATATATATATATATATATATATATATATATATATATATATATATATATATATATATATATATATATATATATATATATATATATATATATATATATATTATATATATATATATATATATATATATATTTTATATATATATATATATATTTTATATATATTTTTATATTATATTTTATATATATTTTTATATTATATTTTATATATATTTTTATATTATATTTTATATATATTTTTATATTATATTTTATATATATTTTTATATTATATTTTATATATAATTTTATATTATATTTTATATATAATTTTATATTATATTTTATATATAATTATTATATTATATTTTATATATAATTATTATATTTAAAAAAAAAAAAAAAAAGGAAGGTTGTCATCTGGGGATTTCCGGGCCTCAGGGGACCTCTGGACCCCTATAAAAAATAAATTGTCCCTTTTAATAAAAAAAATATATATTTTTATAATAAATAAATAAAAAAAAAGGGGGCGGGGGGGGGGGGGGTGCCTCCGGGCCCATGGGATCCTCTGGACCTCTAAAAAAAAAAAAAAAATGGCCCTTTTTAATAAAAAAAATAAATAAAAATATATTAAAAAAAAATATATATTTTTTTTTATAAAAAATAAATAAAGGGGGGGCGGGGGGTTTCCACCTGGGACCCTGAGGGCCTCTGGACCCCAAAAAATTGTCCCTTTTTTAATAAAATTAAAATGTATTAAACATATTTTTATAAAAAATAGAAAAAAAAGGGGGGTTGCCACCCGGGCCCCTGGGGACCTCCGGGCCCCTTACAGGTGTACTGCCTGTACCCCCCCTGATGGCGGCCCTGGACAGGGATAAGGGGATTTGGGATTTTCACATCCATTTTAGTCTTGATGACCATACTCCCCATTGAGAGCTTTAGTCTTTTATTTTTTTTATTTTTTTTAGATACACTTTTTAACGTCCTTGATGACCTTCAGGGGCAACTCTCCCCTTAATATCGGGTCTAATATTCGCTCGCGGACGGATATCGGATCAACGTCGTGAACTCCAGAAATTTTTACCCTCAATGGAGTCGTTGGCCGTGTTTTCAATACAAATTTCACAATCTATAATAAACAAGGGTATAAAGTAATTTTTTTTTTTTTGTTGCTTTGTGCGTGATCCTAATACACTGTGAGAATTATTTACCCGCCGGTGAATAAGGCATGCTGGGTGGCCGCCGCCGCTGTTGACCGCCTCAGCCAGTGTTTGATTTCTCCATTCAGCTCCGTTTTTTTAATGCCAGCCTCAATTAGAAAGCCCCTCTGAAAAGAGATGCAGTTTTCCCCTACCGAGCTCTGCCATGCGAGACGCTTTACAAGCCCCCGATTTTTTCTTTTGCGTTGCGCAGGGCAGGGACGGCTACTGGCGCTCTGTTTACGGCTTCAAATCAAGTGCCTCTGCTGGAGACCTAAGAGCCCCCCGTCTCTTGCCATTTTGCCGATTTACAAAGCAATCTGGCTGGTTGGCCGCAACCTTTTCAGGCCTACTCGGCGGGAGCAGGAGGGCGGTTAATTCCATTACTTTTGAGTGCGAATGCGTGCGCGCCACAAGAGGAGGAGGGGGGCGGGGACCTGTGCCATGGCTGTCCTGCACTGGAACATTGCATAGTAGAAAAAAGACACAAGTCCAACCTATGTGTGTGATTATATGTCAGTGTTGCGTTGTATATCCCTGTATGTTGCGGTCGTTCAGGTGCTTATCTAATAGTTTCAAGAAACTATCGATGCTCCCCGCTGAAACCACTGCCTGTGGAAGGGAATTCCACATCCTTGCCACTCTTGCAGTAAAGAACCCTCTACCTAGTTTAAGGTTCAACCTCTTTTCTTATTTTAATGAGTGGCCACGTGTCGTCTTAAATTACCTTCCGCAAAAAAGTTTTATCCCTATTATGGGGTCACCAGTACGGTATTTGAAATCGTATCCCCTCTCAAGCGTCTCTTCTCCAGAGAGAATAAGTTCAGTGCTCACAACCTTTCCTCATAACTAATGTCCTCCAGACCCTTTATTAGCTTTGTTGCCCTTCTTTGTACTCTCTCCGTTTCCAGTACATCCTTCCTGAGGACTGGTGCCCAGAACTGGACGGCATACTCCCAGGTGCGGCCGGACCAGAGTCTTGTAGAGCGGGAGAATTATCGTTTTATCTCTGGAGTTAATCCCCTTTTTAATGCCAATATTCTGTTTGCTTTGTTAGCAGCTTGGCATTGCCGAGCCTGCTATGTACTAGGGCCCCCAGGCAGGGCCGTCTTACTGAGCGGGCACCCCTGGGCACAGCGCGGGGGCCCCACGTTCACCTATGGCCCCATCAGAGCCGGAAAAATAGCACTAGCCGGGGGAGTGTCAGTTGAGGGGCGCAGAAATTGGTACTGGGAAAGCCGACTGGGGTACTGCCGACTTGAATGAGACAAATTGTAGCTGTCAAATTCTGCCTCTGATGTCGTGGATGGGCGGGCCAATCAGGTGTCCCGCCCCCTTTGTCAGGCAAACTGTCTTCCCACACAGAGTGCCACCCTGCCCCTCCCTGACCCAGCCCACCACAGAGGGGAAAACCCTGCTCCTCCGACTATTACAAAGCCGCACCCTGCCGTCCTCTTGACCCAACCCACCACAGAGCGCCACCCTGCCCCTCCCTAACCCCACCTACCACTAGGGTGTCCTGGATTACCCGGGACTGTCCCGTAATGAGCATCTGTGTCCCAGTTCCCGGACAGCTACATTCTGGGACAATACAGTGTCCCGGAATGAAACTGACACTGGGAACAGTCATGAATTCAGGGGGGGAGACTGAGCCGTGGTAGCGCTGGTTCCAGCACCACCTTCACCTGACTTTAATCCTGGTCACTGGTTGCTAGAGCCGCCTGGTGTGTAGCAACCAGTGACCTCACGACTGCACCCCACCACAGAGGGGAACCCTGCTCCTCCTCCTCCCTTCACCGAATATCGCAGATCGGCACCATGCCCGTCCTCCTTACTCCGCCCACCACAGAGCAGTGGTCACCTGGTGACACGTGGGGTCCGGTGAACTTGGTGCTGCTCAGCAGGATGAAGAGTATGGACGCTGGGGCCCCCAGAAGGGCCAGGCCTAAGAGTAGTTTGGTGACGGTCTGGAGGCCCCGTGGTGTGGACTGTGGAGCCAGATCCTCCCCCCTGCAGTCTCTGAACCCCAGGTGCTGGCAGCGGTGGAGTATGCTGTGAGGGGGAACATCATCACCAAAGTCGGGAGATCGAGAGAGAGAGCTGCAGAGGGTGAGTGGCTACAACTACCAACATGACTATGTTTTTCTCTTGGATTGCTTTTTGGTCCAGAATAGACCAGCGGACCTCCTTCCAGCGCTTAGACACACCCTTCAGGGTGTATGTGGCGCTGTAAAGAAATATTAAAATCAATCAATCAATGATGGGGGGACTACAACTACCAGCATGACACGTGGCAAGTGACACGCTGTAAATTAGAAATATTGTACTTTCATGCTTGAGAGTAGGTGCGTAAGTAGGGGCCACATAGCATCACTTTGCCCAGGGGCCCATGATGCAATTCAGATGGCCCTGCCCCCAGGTCCTTTTCCATCAGGTTCCGATCCTAGGGTCACAGGCGCCTGGGTGCAGAAATAAGAAATATTTTTTTTGGCACCCCCACATGGGCGTCATCATTTTACTAACTCCTCCCCTGTACAAATGTTTCTATGGCAATGACTCAACCACAGAGATGCTCCCCAACAAAGTCTTCATTAATCTGGGATCCTTACATGATCTCTTAACGATAAACAAAATACAGGAAGAGAAGCAGAGAACTTTATTGGGACCTGGAGGGGGGCCTCTGTGATGGACACAGAGAGGGCTTCTGTTGTAGAGTCTGTTAGATGTTCGGCGCCCCCACCTCTGCAGGCACCTGGGTGCAATGCACCCTGCCTAGGATCGGCCCTGTTTTCCATCTTCGATTTCCCCCAGGAGGTTCTTTTACATTTTTCTACATTGAACCTCATTTTCCATGTAGTTGGGGGGGGGGGCCCCCATTAATTTGTTCAGATCTTCTTGCAAGGTTTCCACATCCTGCGGAGAAGTTATTGCCCTGCTTGGCTTAGTATCGTCGGCAAATACAGAGATTGAACTGCTTACCCCCGGAGATGAAAGGGTTACGTATTCTTCAGCGTGTGTCAGGCTTTAAATCGGGGAAAACAAACGATCTTCATAATTAAAGGGTCTCTGTAATTCTTTTGCTTTCATCATGGGAAATTTTTGCTGAGGGCTTTAAAAAAAAAAAAAAAAAAAAAAAAAGTCAGGACTTGGAAGTCGTGTTCGGTCTGTCGCTGCCAGAGGGGAGCTTGCGCATCGTGACGAGGTTCGTGCGGTTACTTTGGATTTAATTAGATAGTAGGACGATGATTTTTTTTTTAAAGGGACGATTGATCTGAAGTGCAAGCTGAGCCGATTTTTAAAGGAGTGACTGGTAAAGCTGGCTGAAAAGGGAAAAGGCCGCGCTGTCTGATCTCGGGCGGCCTGTTGGAGCAGGCATGGCAAACCAGGGTTTTTATGGGGCCCCCGGTGGTGTTCGGGATTTAAGTTGAAGGTTTTCTGTAGAACAAAGTTGGGCGCAGATGTGAGACGAACGTTCTGTGATACGGGATCGGGTGATGAGCTCATGGCTATAGAAGCCAGATGAGGACATCCAAAATCAAATATTTTAGTTTGAAATGCCTGATCAATCGCTATTGGTTCTTCCATGTTGAGCCAGCACTGGAGGTGTCAAGTTGAACCCAGATGTCTGATAGGGGATTGGGTGGCAATCTCATGTCTATGGGTGTTGAGTAGGTGCAGCGGCAGAAACTACACCGAGGCCGGGAATGCGCAGAAAGCAATTGAGGAACTAGAATGGTGCAACAACCTGGTGGGACACCCATCTAAAGAGGGAACCAGGGCCGATCCTAGGCAGGGTGCACAGGGTGCTTTGCACCCAGGCGCCTGCAGAGGTGGTGGCGCTGAAGTGCCAGAGTTCTCCCCTCCCTCCTTCTCTCCTTGTTTGTGTCCGTCCAGAACTAGTGTTCTGAGCATAGGTGTGTGTGTCCGTCCAGAACTGATGTGTGAGCATTGCCTGGCAGTGCTCGGGGGAGGGGCCACTCCTCTTCCTGACACAAGGGTTCTAGTTTTCAGTGGCTGCTGAGTGCTGATGTGCAGGAATGAATTCCTCACACTGGGAGTCTTGGATCTGGCACTGTCTCCACCAACTCCAGTTGGAATGCCTCCCCATCCCATCTCGGGCTGCACAGAGAGAGAACCGAGGTGAGTCAGTGTGCTGGCATCCCCAGCATCCCTTTACATGTGCTCTGGGCTGCCCCTGCTCTAGATGTTTTATGGCATGATAGATTGCATAGGATACACAGCCCCTGCCCATTCCTGTACTATGTCTGCAGTTTCTGACCATCTCCTGTACTATATATGCGGTCTCTGACTATCTCCTGTACTGTGTCTGCAGTCTCTGACCGTTTCCTGTACTATGTCTGCAGTTTTTAACAGTCTTCTGTATTATATCTGCAGTCTCTGACCATCTCCTGTATCATGTCTGTAGTATGAGGTTGCTAGGTTTTCAAGTAAAATCCCACTATGGTGCCACATTTGTAATGTTGCTAGGGGTTCTGTAGCTGATTGAATTCCCATTTGATGGTTCCTGCATGGTCTTGGGGTTATTGACACTCAGAAGAGCCAGGGGGTTTGACATCAATGATCTTTTACGCCGTCTGGAAGGTGGTATTCCAACCATCACTGCGGGAGGAAATATTCTGCCTGCCTGCATAATTCTTGGACCAATGCCACTTGGAAGAGCCAGCAGTATGACACCTGATCTTTAAAGCTGAGCTCCACCCTAAAGTGGAACTCCCGCTGATCGGAACCCCCCCCCCCCCCTCCGGTGTCACATTTGGCACCTTTCAGGGGTGAGGAGGGTGCAGCTTTGCAATGAAAACCCAACCTAGGTTTTTTACCCTTCCCTAAAACCATTTTGGCCGGATGTCCTCTGTAGGAAGGGTTGTTGCCACTCCTCATTTTTTTTTTTGTCCATCTCCAGGTTTTCCCTACTGGCCTTTCTCTAGGTGTGACGCCATCATTTAAATCTTCCCCAGATCAGTCGGGCATTGGAGTGTGCAAACAAAGTTCCACAAAGACTGGGGACTTGTCTGAGAGCTTCTAGTGAAAGTTCTGCTTTATCACCTGCAGGCCCCGCATAATCCCATTCTAGTTCTCTTGAGTTGGTGGGAGGGGCAGCCAGGTAAAGCAAGTTCTTCCCATCCCTGAGGTCACGAGCCGGGGGCATGTCAATAGGCGCTTAATGACCTCCTGCAGGTGTAACAATGCAGGAACCTTAAAGGGAACCTGTCTTTATTGTCCTCTACTATATATAGTTCTATATTCTCATTGTAGGTGCACTCAAAGGTGATTTTACAAGCGACTTTCTCAGTTTTGACGAGCTTGGCCTTCCAAACTTCGCCTTCCATGCTTCTATTGTATACCATTACATTTCTCAGCAAGTTGATTAATCTCCATGGGCACTTCCAATTTCACATGGTTTGTAATTACCTGCTAGGATAGACTTGAATGGCTGGCTGGGATTATGCTTTTTAAATGGGTGAGTGGAATCGGGAGATTACGGCACCCTAGAGATGGTTGTATATCTTTGGTTGAAACCATAAAACAGCCGATGATGTAATTGTAAAACATTGATTTCAATCTACCACAAGGAGGTGGGTTAGAAATTGCACCAGTTGAACCCAACAGAAAAATTTAATTGCTTTTTCCCATTTTTTTTTTTTTTTTTTTAATTGGAGCTTTAAAATATCTATTGAAGTGCTCAAGTTTTCATCAGTGTGACATTATTTATTTTTATTTTAGTATTTTTATTAGTATTATTACTAGTATTGTTTTTTTTTTTTTTTTTTTTTTTTTTTTTATAATAATGGGAAAAATACTACTACCAATAATACTAGTAATATTATTATTATTATTATTATTATTATTATTATTATTAAGGGTAATACAAATAATTATTATTAGTATTTTTCTTATTAGTATTCTTATTAGTATTGGTAGTAGTATTTTTTTAATAATTAAAAATACTACCAATACTGGTAGTAATAATAATAATAATAATAATACTTATTATTAGTATTATTATTAGTATTCTTATTATTAGTAGTCTTATTATTTATTATTATTATTATTAATATTATTATTATTCTTATTAGTATTGGTAGTTTATTATTATTATTACTAATAATCTACTACCAATAATAATAATAATAATAATAATAATAATAATAATAATAATAATAAATATGTGTATTATTCTTATTACCAGTGTTGGTAGTATTTTTAATTATTAATAATTACAAAAATACTACTACCAATACTAATAATAATTATTTGTTAGTATTGGTAGTAGTATTTTTTTTTTAATTATTAATATTATTAATAATTAAAAATACTACCAATATTGGTAATAATAAGAATAATACATATTATTATTATTATTAATCTACTACCAATACTAGTAATAATAATACTAAGAAGAATACTAATAAGAATTCTTATTCATTAAAAAAAATACTACTACGAATACTACTAAGTGACCTCAAAGCAAGCGTGAAAAAGGACCTGGTTGATGGAGAGTGTGATGAGGCTGAAGCATTATGGGTGGAACTGCATACAGATGTGCGTAGTTCAAAATTAATCATTGGAGTTTGTTATAAACCACCCAATGTTAATGAGGAGGTGGAGACTCAGCTCCTTGGACAGATGGAAAGGGCTGCAAGGTCTGGGACGGTGATAATAATGGGGGATTTTAACTACCCAGAAATTGACTGGATTAAGGGCACTTCTGGGACAGTTAAAGGACAAAAATTTAAAAACCTATTGCAGGACAATTTTATGGTGCAGTTTATTGAGGCCCCAACTAGGAATGATGCTCTGTTGGACCTGATAATCTCAAACCATGCAGAGCTTATTACTAATGTTCAGATAAAGGAACACCTGGGTAGCAGTGATCATAACATGATTTCATTTAATGTTAACTATAAGCAAGAAATACATACAGGAAATATTAAAACACTAAATTTTAAGAGAGCAAATTTTCCAAGGATGAGGGCTGCTCTCCAGGACTTGGACTGGGAGGGACTATTGGCACAGCTGAACACAGAACAGAAATGGGAATTCTTCAAAAAGACTGTGTGGAACCTCACTGCAAAGTATGTTCCCATGGGCAATAAGTTTAAAAGGCTAAAAATAAAACCTATGTGGCTCACGGGCAAAGTTAAAAAAGCTATAAACAATAAGAAAGTAGCTTTTAAAAAATATAAAAATGAAGGAACACTAGTGTTGTTTAAATGTTACAAAGAATATAACAGGATATGCAAAAAGGAAATCAAGGATGCAAAAATTCAATACGAACGACAGATTGCAAAAGATAGTAGGACAAACACCAAAAAATTCTTTAAATATATTAATAGTAAAAAGGTGAAGTCTGAGCATGTAGGCCCCTTACAAAATAATCTAGAGTGGGTGACTGGGGACAAAGAGAAGGCAAATTTATTAAATGTTTTCTTCAGCTCTGTGTATACAATGGAGCATGGGGGAGCTCATGTCCAAAATGGGGGTGGGAGTGACACAGCCCCAAATCCACAATGGCTCAAAAGTGATATGGTCCAGAAATATTTAGACAGAATAAAGGTGGATAAAGCACCTGGACCTGATAGCATCCATCCACGGATCCTATGTGAGTTGAGCTCTGTCATTTCAAAGCCGCTGTATCTAATATTTAGGGACTCATTAATGACAGGAATAGTACCACTGGATTGGCGCAGGGCCAATGTGGTGCCCATATTTAAAAAGGGAACAAAGTCTTTACCAAGTAACTATAGACCTGTTAGTCTAACTTCTATAGTTGGGAAGATACTGGAACGTTTAATAAAAGACCACATGGATGAGTTCTTGCTGGAAAAAAACTATTTAAGCAGCAGACAACATGGATTCATGAAAGACAGAAGTTGTCAGACAAACCTGATTTCCTTTTATGAAGAGGTAAGTAAAACCCTGGACAGAGGCGTGGCTGTGGACGTGATATATTTGGATTTTGCAAAAGCGTTCGACACAGTTCCGCACACACAGCTCATGTGTAAGGTAAGGTCTACAGGATTGGATATATCAGTTTGTAAATGGATAGAAAACTGGCTGAAAGACAGAATTCAGAGAGTCGTGGTTAATTATTCTTACTCTGAATGGTCCAATGTTATGAGTGGTGTACCCCAAGGTTCAGTGCTGGGACCCTTACTTTTCAATATATTTATAAATGATATTGGGTCTGGGATCAAAAGTAACATTTCTGTCTTTGCAGATGACACCAAGCTATGCAGTGGAATAACGTCCTTACAGGATGTCTCCAATTTACAAGCCAACCTCAATGCTCTGTCCAATTGGGCGACTGAGTGGCAGATGAGGTTTAATGTAGATAAATGTAAAGTTATGCACTTGGGGAATAAGAATATGCATGCATCATACATACTAGGGGGAGTACAACTGGGGGGATCTGTAGTGGAGAAGGATCTGGGGGTCTTGGTAGATCATAAGCTCAATAATGGCATGCAATGCCAAGCTGTGGTTTCCAAAGCGAGCAAAGTCCTTTCTTGTATTAAGAGAGGTATGGACTCCAGAGACAGAGATATAATTTTGCCCCTGTACAAATCATTAGTAAGACCTCATCTGGAATATGCAGTTCAGTTTTGGGCACCAGTTCTCAAAAAGGATATAGGAGAACTGGAGAAAGTGCAGAGAAGGGCAACCAAACTGATAAGAGGCATGGAGGAGCTCAGCTATGAGGAAAGATTAGAGGAACTGAATTTATTCACTCTTGAGAAGAGGAGAATAAGGGGGGATATGATCAACATGTACAAATATATAAGAGGTCCATACAGTGAACTTGGTGTTGAGTTATTCACTTTACGGTCAACACTGAGGACAAGGGGGCACTCTTTACGTCTAGAGGAAAAGAGATTTCACCTCCAAATACGGAAAGGTTTCTTCACGGTAAGAGCTGTGAAAATGTGGAACAGACTCCCTCCAGAGGTGGTTCTGGCCAGCTCAGTAGATTGCTTTAAGAAAGGTCTGGATTCTTTCCTAAATGTACAGAATATAACTTGAGTATTAAGATTTGTAGGTAAAGTTGATCCAGGGTAAATCCGATTGCCTCTCGGGGGATCAGGAAGGAATTTTTTCCCCTGCTGTAGCAAATTGGATCATGCTCCGCTGGGGTTTTTTGCCTTCCTCTGGATCAACTGTGGGAATGGAGTTGGGTGTATAGGATTGTACTGTGTTTTTTATTTTTGTTTTTTTATTTTTTGTGGTTGAACTGGATGGACTTGTGTCTTTTTTCAACCTGACTAACTATGTAACTATGTAACTACTACGAATAATATTATTTTAATAAAAAAAATATTGTATTTTATATTTGGTAAATGTACAAAAAATTGCAACATGTATAGCCTCCTTTCTTATTGACTGAGATTAAAGGGCCAGTCTACCCAAAGGTAAAGTTATAATTCCAACTAGAACCTGATGAGCGTAGCCAAATCTCCCCGTTTTTTTTATAATTCTAGGCTTTGCTTCTGCCCACCTGGTAGTTTTTGTTGACTCTGCACACCTTGGTGTTCCCAGCTCCTCCCAGTTAGTCTCCATAATATAAAAAAATAAATAATCCTGTATGAGTGGTTGGAGCCCATTTTTATAATGGTAGATGGGTAGAGCTGGGACCCTGGCCTTGCGTAGTGGGAACCCCTCATAATGGGCAAAGCAGATGTACAGAACTGGGAACTTGGTACAGGGATGGTGGGAACCTCTTGTCACGGGCACAGCAGGTGTACAGACCTGGGAACCCCTCATAATGGGCACAGCGGGTGTACAGACCTGGGAACTCAGCACAGGGATGGTGGGAACCCCTCATAATGGGCACAGCGGGTGTACAGACCAGGGAACTTGGCACAGGGATGGTGGGAACCCCTCATAATGGGCACAGCGGGTGTACAGACCCGGGAACTCAGTACAGGGATGGTGGGAACCTCTCATAATGGGCACAGCAGGTGTACAGACCTGGGAACTCAGCACAGGAATGGTGGGAACCCCTCATAATGGGCACAGCGGGTGTACAGACCTGGGAACTCAGCACAGGGATGGTGGGAACCCCTCATAATGGGCTCAGCAGGTGTACAGACCCAAGAACTCGGCACAGGGATGGTGGGAACCCCTCATAATGGGCACAGCGGGTGTACAGACCCGGGAACTCAGCACAGGGATGGTGGGAACCCCTCATAATGGGCACAGCGGGTGTACAGACCCGGGAACTCAGCACAGGGATGGTGGGAACCCCTCATAATGGGCTCAGCGGGTGTACAGACCCGGGAACTCAGCACAGGGATGGTGGGAACCCCTCATAATGGGCACAGCGGGTGTACAGACCCGGGAACTCAGCACAGGGATGGTGGGAACCCCTCATAATGGGCTCAGCGGGTGTACAGACCCGGGAACTCAGCACAGTGATGGTGGGAACCCCTCATAATGGGCACAGCGGGTGTACAGACCCGGGAACTCAGCACAGGGATGGTGGGAACCCCTCATAATGGGCACAGCAGGTCTACAGACCCGGGAACTCAGCACAGGGATGGTGGGAACCCCTCATAATGGGCACAGCGGGTGTACAGACCTGGGAAAATGGAATCTACACCTTCCCCAGTGATCACTCGGACTGTACAATGTAACTTTCTAGCGAGTCACAAGGTGAAAGGCTGCAGCAGGGGCTGATCTGTGTCGGACTTGAAGAAAATGGCAAAAATCTACAAATTCCCTTTAACATAGATTATGTCGAACGGAGCACGCCACACCATGGGGCACTAGAGAGCCTTGCATAGCGGCGCAGGGTGCTCTTTGTAACTTTCACACGCGATGTGTATATTGGAATGAGAACTGGAGATTTTATACCTGGAAAATCGCATCCGGCTTCTGACACTTAAGACCTGGAAGGAATTTTTTTTTTTTTTTACTTTTCCCTTGGGGGTCGTTATTATATTTTTTTAAAATGAAAGCCAGTTTTACCAGACTATCCGATGTCTCTCCTGGTGCAAAGAATTTCAAGAATACAAAGTCTCGCATGCAATCCTTGTCCCCGTCACCTGCAGGTCAACTCTCAAGCTTGCATTTTTTGTTTCAGCTGCTGGTTTTATATTTGCAGTTTGTACCTTTTTTGTGTTGCTATGGTTAGTTGTATAAGTTTACATTGTTTTAAAAAGTCATATCGGGATGTGTGTGGGTGCGTGTGTTCGTCTTTTTGGTTGGAAGCCCAAGATGATGAGCCATGACGGGTAGGCATAGCATACTGACCGTCCTCTTCCTACAGCTAGTGTAACCTCAGATTCGGCCCACAGACTGAGAATTCTGATCAGTTGGTCTCTGCTTCTGATGGGGACTCTGATGTAAGGGGGCACTATGTTGTATGGAGGATCTCCGATGGCCAGCCTGATGTAAGGGGGCACTATGTTGTATGGAGGAACTCCGATGGCCACCCTGATGTAAGGGGGCACTATGTTGTATGGAGGAATTTCGATGGCCACCCTGATGTAAGGGGACACTATGTTGTATGGAGGAACTCCGATGGCCACCCTGATGTAAGGGGGCACTATGTTGTATGGAGGATCTCCGATGGCCACCCTGGTGTAAGGGGGCACTATGTTGTATGGAGGAACTCCGATGGCTACCCTGATGTAAGGGGGCACTATGTTGTATGGAGGATCTCCGATGGCCACCCTGATGTAAGGGGGCACTATGTTGTATGGAGGAACTCCGATGGCCACCCTAATCTAAGGGGGAATTATGTTCAGGGTGGCCAACAGAGCTCATCCATGGAATATAGTGCCCCCTTACATCAGGGTGGCCATCAGAGCTCATCCATAGATGTAAAGGGGGCACTATGTTCTACGGATGAGCTCTGATGGCCACCCTGATGTAAGGGGGCACTATGTTGTATGAAGGAACTCCGATGGCCACCCTGATCTAAGGGAGCACTATGTTCAAGGTGGCCATCAGAGCTCATCCATAGATGTAAGGGGGCATTATGTTCTATGGATGAGCTCTGATGGCCACCCTGATTTAAGGGGGCACTATGTTTTATGGATGAGCTCTGATCAGGACTCTGAGGAGACAGTGGACTTTGATGTGATGGGTGAACTTCTGATATGAAGATTTTTCTTGGCTTCAGCCCTCAGACTGAAAAGTTCGGAGACCCCTCTCCCTCTAAACTGAGGAGGGGGGGGGCATCTTGTGACCTCAGTCCTTAGTATAATACTAAGCATGGGCAATTAACTTAAGTTGGAAGGCCAAGGCGATGGGCTCAGAAGGGTAAGCATGGCCTACTACCCTTTTGACTCCCACTATCATCTGTTTGTACTGGGAATCCTATTTTTGGTGTGGGAATATTGTCCTACATCACGCAGTTTTAGACTTGCCTGTCCTATCTTCTAAACTCTAATGTTGCGTACACACGATCGGAAAATGCGACAAGAAAACCGTGGATTTTTTTTTTTTTTTCCTACGGATTCTTGGCTCAATCTTGTCTTGCACACACACGGTCACACCAAATTCCGACTGTCAAGAATGCGGTTGATGTACAACACTACATCAAACCGAGAAAAACTAAGTTCAATGATTCCGAGCATGCGTCAACTTGCTTCAGAGCATGTGTGATTTTTGGTGTGCGTCGGAATTGCATACAGACTATCGGAAATTTCCTCCAAGAACTTTTCTTGTTGGGAAATTTCGAAAACCAGCTCTCAAATTTTTCTTGGCGGAAATTACGACAGAAAAATCTTGATGGAGCCTACACATGGTCGGAATTTTCGACCAAAAGCTCACATCTGACTTTTCTTGTCGGAATTTCCGATCGTGTGTACGCGGCATAAAGGGGGCACCTTGAGGCCTCTATCCTTTAGTATAATGCTAACACTAGGGATTCCATTTTATTTGGAAACCCAAGGCGATGGGCCAAGAAGGGTAGGCATGGCATACCACACTTTTGACTCCCTCTCTCCTCCCTGTCATCTGTTTTGTACTGGTAATCCTATATTTTCATGGGAATATTGTTCCAACACTATGCAGTTCTAGAACTGCCTTTTCTATCTTCTAAACCCCGAAGGAGGAGACCTCTTGTGACTAAGGGTAGACAATGGGCTTTAGTTGGAAGCCCAAGATGATAGGCCAAGAAGTGTAGGTATGGCACACACCACAGCAACCCACCTCATCGGCCTAGGATGATAGGCCAAAAAGAGTAGACATGGCCTGGAACTGGTTGGTGTAGGACAATATTTTGTGTGCCAAACAGAATAAGATTCCCAGTACACACCACCATTTTGATTCCTGCTCTCCTCTGTCTCAGGAGAGCGGGAATAAAAATGGTGGTGTGTACTGGGAATCTTTATTCTGTTTGGCACACAAAATATTGTCCTACGCCAATCAGTTCAAGACTGACATCCCTATTTTCTAAACCTCAAAGGGGCCATCTTGTTACCTCTATCCTTAGTAAAATACGAAGGATGGGCAATTGACTTTAATTGGAAGCCAAGAAGGGTTGGCATGGCATGCCACCCTTTCTCCGTCTTCTGTTTGGTACTGGGAATCCTTTGATGTATTTCATGAGAACATTGTCCTACAATAAGCGGTTCTAGAATGCCCTTTACTATCTTGTAAACCCTAAAGAAGACCTCTTGTGACCTCTGAAACGTTTGCATTCTCGCCAACCAATTTATTTTTGAACCGATTTGTCCACCAGTTCATCCTCCAATAATTTTATTGCTTTATCCAAGGTCCCCTAGAGCCAACTTTTAACTATGACTTCTACATTGCTGTAATACAGTTTTATGACCCGTCTTGGGATCCAGCACTGGCTTTCACCCACCTACGTATAGATATTCTATGATGCCAGAGGATTGGTGGGTACCTTGTATGAAGGATAGGCTGGAGGAACACGTATTTATTTTTTTTTTATTTTTTTTTTCATCCGACAGTTCTTGCTTGCAACATTTCGGAAACTCTGCAATCGATTTAGCACCCTCTTCTCCTAATGAGTTTCCTTTTTTATTTATTTAGTCACCATGATCGCTGTTTGTTTAGAAGGGGTTTCACAGTCTGCTGATGATAAAGAGAAGAGGGGAAGGGAAGTGAAAACAAACAGTTCATGAAGGTAGAAGGAATTTATCTTGACTGTCAGGATCATCAGCAGTCTGTAAATCCATACCAGTTGGGGCTTCCAATCTGGACTAAAGCTGGCCATACCAGTGGCGGCTGGTGCTCAAAATTTTTTGGGGGCGAAACCAAACTGAAAAATTCTGGGGAAATAAAAAACCCCATCAAACACAGCCACAGTACCCATCAAACGCAGCCGCTGTCTGCCCAGCCCTTACCTTGTCTCGGGTGGGCAGCAGGTGGCGGCGAGCAGTGTCCTCCATTTCTTTCTCTGTCTGTTCAACTGCCCGCTCCTCTCGTCCTCTCCTCCTATGATTGGACCAAGGGGCGGACTGACAACTCATGGGGCCCCCGGGCAATAGAAGATTATGGGGCCCCTGGACTTACAGATGGCCACCACGCCAGGAGGCGGGGCAGCTAAAATATCGGGATTTTCACATCAAAAGCATGTCCGTTTCGGACATATCAGGGACAGATGTAAAAACATAGATTTTTACATACTGTCCCTGATTTTACTGAGCCTGGCAACCCTGATGGGGGGGCCCCCTAGTGGCATGGGGCCCTTGGGCAGTGCCCGAGTGACTCAATGGTCAGTCCGCCCCTGATTGGACCCCTGATAGGCATCCAATAATGGCACCTGTCGTTTCAGCCAATCGGGTGACGGGTAACACAGACCCGGTGCACCTGATTGGCTAAGAGGTGGGTCAGTGTTGGCAAAGCGAATTCCTTTGCTTTGGTAATACACAGCTGAGTGAATAGCGAACGCATAGCGCTGCGCCCGCTTTTCACCTTTTTGGGCGCCTATTGGAGCCTATGGCTCTAATCGGGTGCCTCCAAAAAACTCCCCCGCCGCTGTAATCCCGTCGCGCTCGAAAATGGGCCGGACACCTGAATAGGGGTTGTCAGCAGCGACCATAGATGCATGCATGAGCTGTGACGTGAGAGGGGTGGGGGATGTGGGGGTGGCGCTCCTGCGCCCTTTATGGATGCACCGTCACGGGGCCATTTTCACAAACAGGTTGTTTTCGGGACAGCCGATTTTTTTTTTTTTTTAATACCTTCTTGGGTTTCTAGCAAAATTTGATACAGTTGCATGGTCTGAACAATTAAAAAAAAATAAAAAATGGCATATAAGAGTTTGTACAAAATTCTACCCATGGCTACTCTTGGGCAACTCTATGGGCATTAAGGCTATCTTTACATTTTGTGTGTTGCAGTAACATGGTAAAACGCTCTGCAATGGACGTGTGGTGCCAATATTGAATGGAATCCCATGTGCAATGTGTTACATTTCACCATATACTTGTATAGGGACCCTACTGTCTGTGTGTAGTGGGGTGCATTAAAAAAAGGGGTGCTTGTCAGGTTTTGGGTGCATTGTCGGCCCAGTCAAATGAAAGTCACACTAACTCACGCAATGACGCACAATAACCTGCATACAATAACACCCAGAACAAGGGTGAAGGGGCATAAAACTTTCATAGGTTATCACCTAGTGGTGCCGGGCTATGCTCCGTGGTCAACCCCCCAATTACTTGCATGCCTTTTTTCATGTAAGGGCGCTCGATGCTGCAACAAATTGCCAGTTGGCTTCCAGCGTAATAATCTAAAAAGGGCCCTCTTGCTGGGTAGATGTTTTTCCTGCCAGTGACAGTTGGAGAGATCTGTCCACCCTTCAAAGATAACAAGCATCTGTGACTGCCAGAGGTGCTCGTTATCTCTGAGTCTGAGATCAGAAATGACCTAATTAGCGCAAAGTCAGGCGCAACGCTCGCTTTCTTTGGGCTTTTTTACAAGCGGTTTTGGTTGCAAAATTATAAATGGTAGATATAGCGTACAATGTAGGGACTGTTCAAAGGGCAAATAATCCAGAAACTTCTATCAAACGAGCTACAGAAAGTGTTTAAGAAATACACGCCGGTGCTGTCCATTCTGATGAATGATTTCCATTGAGGTTCGGTCACGTCTTCGCCAAAACTTCTGAAAAATGATCTGTAGAGAGCATAGAGGGATACAAAATTCAAATTCAAGAAGGTGGAAGGATAGTATAGTGAGTTACGGAAATTCTAAGGCAAAAGAACATGGAGGGATACTAAATTCATGGGCAAGAAGGCAAAAGAACATTTAAGGGATACTAAATTCAAAAGCAAGAAAGTGTAAGAGCATAAAGCAGTGGTTCTCAACCTTCTAGTGCCGTGACCCCTTGATAAAATTTCCCAAGCGTGGGTTGTCGGCACCCGGGGCAAGACAAGTAATTTTCGACCTCTAACCCACAGACATTTTAGCGCTCCATGAGTCCCTTCTGCTCGTATAGTATTAAAACCCCTTATTATGGTACATTTTAGGATGTCCTCCTTGTCGCTCCTTGTCCCTCTCTTTTGTGACGAGATGAGAAGGTAGAAGGAGAACATGGAGGGTTACAAAATTCAAGAAGGTGAAATGAGAACATTGAGGGATACTAAATTCAAAGGCAAGAAGGTAGGAGAGCAGTGAGGGATACAGGATTCAAAGGCAAGAAGGTGGAAGAACATGGAGGGATACGGGATTCAAAGGCAAGAATATGGAAGGAGGGTATAGAGCGATATTAAATTTAAGGACGAGAAAGTGGAAGGAGAGCGAGGGATATGATATTCAAAGATGAGAAGGTAGAAGGAGAACATGGAGGGTTCCAAAATTCAAAGGCAAGAAGGTGGAAGAACATCATGGAGGGATACTAAAATTCAAAGGCAAGAAGGTAGGAGAGCAGTGAGGGATACAGGATTCAAAGGCAAGAAGGTGGAAGAACATCATGGAGGGATACTAAAATTCAAAGGCAAGAAGGTAGGAGAGCAGTGAGGGATACAGGATTCAAAGGCAAGAAGGTGGAAGAACATCATGGAGGGATACTAAAATTCAAAGGCAAGAAGGTAGGAGGAGAGCAGAGAGGGATACGAGATTCAAAGCCAAGAAGGTGGAAGGAGAGCATGGAGCAGTAATGGAGAACCTTGGCACCGCAGATGTCTTGGAACTACATTTTCCATGATGCTCATTCACTCTGCAGTGTAGTTGAGTATCAAGGGAAATGTACAGTCGTTCCAAAACATCTGGGGTTCCAAGGGTCGCCATCACTGGCGTAGAGAGATATGAAATTGGAAAGCAAGAAGGTGGAAGGCGAGCGTAGAGGGATTTTGAGATTCGAAGGGAAGTAGGTGGAAAGGGAGCATCGAGGGTTACAAAATTTCAAAGACCAGGTAGGAGAGCAGAGAGGGTCTCGAAATCCAAAGAGAAGAAGGTGGAAGGAAACTTAAACCTAAAGATTGTCAGTCGGATTGTGATGTGTGTGTGGCAAGCTTTAGCCCTATGGTCTATGGCAGGGATCCTCAAACTATGGCCCTCCAGTCTGTTGCGGAACTACACATCCCATGAGGCATTGTAAAACGGAGATTCACAGACATGACTAGGCATGATGGGAATTGTAGTTGCTGAACAACTGGAGGGTTGTAGTTTAAAGACCCATGGTCTATGGGTACCTAGAGGGAGTGTGCACGATGGTTCCCCTGAAGATCTACCCGCTAGAAGCGATTTTTTTTTTTTTTTTGTTTGTTTTTTGTGCATGAGCATCATGGGAAATGTAGTTTCAAAACATCTGGTGGTTCCAAGGTTCTCCATCACTGCTCCATGCTCTCCTTCCACCTTCTTGATTTTGAATCCTGTATCCCTCTCTTCTCTCCTCCTACCTTCTTGCCTTTGAATTTAGTATCCCTCCGTATGTGGGCTTCCTGCTTTAGTGGGCATGCTCAGTGACGGAGCTTCACTGTTCCTCTTTCCAGTTGTCCTTTGGGTTTGTTGGCTCTGGGTGGAACGTGTTGGGGGAAGGGGGATAAGTGTAATGGCTAAACTTTTTTATCTTTAGAGTTCATTACAATTCATGGTAAACGCAACAACGTCTTAAAATATCTAATTTGAGAGTTTTTTTTACGTAAATACCCCCCCCCCCCCATTCCCTCCCATAGTATAATTACAATGGGGGATGGGCAAGCTCCACCATGTGAAGGGTAACTTGATTCTGTCATATGGCAGTAGTTTGTAGCTGACTTTGGTGGAATGGTTGGCATGTGGTGGAGGGGAAGTGTAGGGGGGGGGGGGGGGGTTCCTGGTTCCTGTGGCTGTTTGAATGATCTGGTCAGGTGGGATGAGATTTGTGTAGACAGGGGACTGTCCCATCTGCTGGGGAACGAAGATCCTTCCCATGTGTGCTCAATTCCTGGCTCATTACCCCATGTGAGGACAGTAAACATCTGACACTACCGGATGACTTGAGAAGGAATCTGTCACCTCCGACACAAGATCATGGCGTTGGATGGGACACCCGTAAATCACTTGAACTTCTGTTCATGCTGCAGGTGCTGAGTAATCTGCAGTGGAAAGTCACTCCTTTAAACAGAATCTGATTCTGTAGCAGAAAGCTGCATTTTAAAGTATAGTTATTGGGGAGGTTTTTATATAAAAGACTATTCAAACCTCCTATTGCTTCCCTACTCCATTGAGAACTTTAAATCTACTTACAAAATGTTTGACCTTTTTATGGTTTCTCCTTAACCCCTCATCCACATGCGAATTATAGAAGGACTTCCTGTCTCGTGACAACTGCTCTCCATATTTCTCTTATGGCTGACACAAGAACAGGATGTGCTGGAAAAATCCTCGCTAATGGGGTCACAAACAGACCTAAAAACATTTCATTTTTTTTTACTATATGTACCGGTATTCATATTTTCTTATCTTTTTGTTTCAAATGAACTTTTTTACAATTTTTTTTTTTTTTTTTTTTACAAATGTTTTACAACAATAATTTTTATATATTGTTTCAAATACATTTTAATGTTTTTTTTTTTGTATATATTTTCCAGATAATTTAATTTATTTCCAAATTTATTTATGTTTTTGTTAATTAACAATACCAATAAGCTACCTAGGAAATTAAATTGGTTTCTAAGAAAAAAAGGGCCAGATCCACAGACTAAGTACGCCGGCGTATCTACTGATACGCCGGCGTACTTTTAAATTTCCTGCGTCGTATCTTTAGTTTGAATCCTCAAACCAAGATACGACGGCTTCTGGCTTCGATCCGACAGGTGTACGTCTTCGTAAGTCTTCGGATCTTAGATGCAATACTTCGGCGCCCGCTGGGTGGAGTTTGCGTCGTTTTCCGCGTCGGGTATGCAAATGAGCGATTTACGACGATCCACGAACGTACGCGCGGCCGTCGCATTTTCTTACGTCTGTAGTCGGCTTTTTCCAGCGTTTAGTTCAAGCTGGTATTTTGCGGCGTATAGATAGACTTGCCATGGCCGTCGTTCCCGCAGCGAAATTTGAATTTTTTTATTTTTTTGCGTAAGTCGTCCGTGAATAGGGATGAACGTAACTCACGTCTAAGTTAAAAATATGATGTCCTAGCAACGTCATTTAGCGCAATGCACGGCGGAAAATTTTCGGGACGCATGCGCAGTTCATTCGGCGCGGGGATGCGCTTCATTTAAATGAAACGCGCCCCCAACCCGCCCAATTTGAAATCCGCCGCCAGAAATACACTATGCCGCCGTAACTTACGGCGCAAACTCGCTGAGGAGTCGAATATACGCCAGGTAAGGTACGGCGGCGTAGTGTATCTCTGATACACTGCGCCGATCCAAATGTATGTGGATCTGGCCCAAAGATGGACGGATTATGTATTTTTTTTTTTTCATATATATTTTTTTTTTTCCCAAATGTATTTCCAAGTTTATGTTTTATTATTTAAATAGCTTGGAAATAAATTTAGATAAAGGGAACAAATATATATAAAAAAATGTAAGATCTATTATGTGGAACAAAAATACTATTTTTTTTTTTTTATATAATTTTAGATTCTTTATTTTTCCAAATTTACATCTAGGTTGTTGTTGTTTTGTTATTAAATAGTGTTGTATAAAAAAAAGTATAATCTTATTTTAATAATAAACCCGGAAGTAAATTTCAGAAAAATAAAGAATCTAAATTGAAAAAAATGCTATTTGTTTTATCACGTAATCTTAAAAATAAAATAAAAATTATATATATATATATATATATATATATATATATATATATATATATATATATATATATATATAATATATTTTTTCAAATCCTAGTTTGGGAAGCCAACCAGAGAGCATTTTAACTCTTCCACATTCTTATCCAAATTATTATTTTTTTCTTTTAAAAAAGCAGCTTTTAAGAAATCTAAGACCTTATTTCCCTACGCCCAGAGTTCCCCCTGAAGAGGTTGCTGTCAGTCAGTCTCCTGGCGGCGCGGCCTCCCTCCCTGCCTTGTAGTGACTTGTACGGAGTCAGCGTGGCATTTCTGATTGTTACAGTGAAACCTGCTGAACCGGCTCCAGGCTTTGTTTACAAATGGATTCCCATTTCTGAGTGTATTAGATTTCCATAATCGTACAAACGGCGGCTTGCAGAGGCTTCAAAAAACGCGCTGATCTCATTCCTGTACAGTCATTAGGGTTTTCTTTCCAACCGGCGAGAGAATTAAACGTTTCACTGCGTGGGAATACAAATCGAGCTTTTATTTTTAGCTTTTTATGCTTTTACGATGTAAATCTATCTTGATTTTAAATTTTATCCATTTTAAGAACCTCAACTTATAAAAAAAGATTGCCCCCGACACACCCCTTTACTGCACTCGCTGATGTCTCCCACGCAGTGCGCTGTGTCTCCCGAAAATAGGACTGAAAACAATGGGATACATTGTACTCACCACCAACCTTGTTACAACGTATCAACAATCTCTCTTGTGTTTGTGATACAACACTTTTCTTTTTTTCTGTGTATCTGTTTTTCTCAATGCTATGTTTTCAAACAAAATAATAATAAAGCCTATAGTAAGCCACATTTGAGAGTAGCACATTTTAGGTGACTTTGACTTTTTTTTTTTCTCTCGTCTCCTTCTCCTTCCTTCGTCTCCTTCTCCTTCTTTCGTCTCCTTCCCCTTCCTTCGTCTCCTTCCCCTTCCTTCGTCTCCTTCCCCTTCCTTCGTCTCCTTCCCCTTCCTTCGTCTCCTTTCCCCCTTCCTTCGTCTCCTTTCCCCCTTCCTTCGTCTCCTTTCCCCCTTCCTTCGTCTCCTTTCCCCCTTCCTTCGTCTCCTTTCCCCCTTCCTTCGTCTCCTTTCCCCCTTCCTTCGTCTCCTTTCCCCCTTCCCCTTCCTTTGTCTCCTTCTCCTTCCCCTTCCTTTGTCTCCTTCTCCTTCCCCTTCCTTTGTCTCCTTCTCCTTCCCCTTCCTTTGTCTCCTTCTCCTTCCCCTTCCTTTGTCTCCTTCTCCTTCCCCTTCCTTTGTCTCCTTCTCCTTCCCCTTCCTTTGTCTCCTTCTCCTTCCCCTTCCTTTGTCTCCTTCTCCTTCCCCTTCCTTTGTCTCCTTCTCCTTCCCCTTCCTTCGTCTCCTTCTCCTTCCCCCTTCCTTCGTCTCCTTCTCCTTCCCCCTTCCTTCGTCTCCTTCTCCTTCCCCCTTCCTTCGTCTCCTTCTCCTTCCCCCTTCCTTCGTCTCCTTCTCCTTCCCCCTTTCTTCGTCTCCTTCTCCTTCCCCCTTCCTTCGTCTCCTTCTCCTTCCCCCTTCCTTCGTCTCCTTCTCCTTCCCCCTTCCTTCGTCTCCTTCTCCTTCCCCTTCCTTCGTCTCCTTCCCCTTCCTTTTGTCTCCTTCGTCTCCTTCCCCTTCCTTTGTCTCCTTCGTCTCCTTCCCCTTCCTTCGTCTCCTTCTCCTTCTCCTTCCCCCTTCCTTCGTCTCCTTCTCCTTCTCCTTCCCCCTTCCTTCGTCTCCTTCTCCTTCTCCTTCCCCCTTCCTTCGTCTCCTTCTCCTTCCCCCTTCCTTCGTCTCCTTCTCCTTCCCCCTTCCTTCGTCTCCTTCTCCTTCCCCCTTCCTTCGTCTCCTTCTCCTTCCCCCTTCCTTCGTCTCCTTCTCCTTCTCCTTCTCCTTCTCCTTCTCCTTCCCCCTTCCTTCGTCTCCTTCTCCTTCTCCTTCTCCTTCCCCCTTCCTTCGTCTCCTTCTCCTTCCCCCTTCCTTGTTCCCATTGATCTAAACACTTGTGTCCTTTTTTTTTTTTTTTTTATTATTTATTTATTTTTAGCTCCCGTTCACACCAGTACAACTTGTCATACAACCAGCCCCCTTGCAGAGGTGGCCAGGATGCTGTTGCATTGCAGTCATAATGCTGGCTCTGCCAAGTGGTGTTGGACCCTATGAGGGTCAGTGGTCAGGTGAGCACAGCTCAAGGAACCCCCTAGCCCCCCTGGAGGAAGCCTAAGGTTCCACGGAATCCTGATTGGGGATGGCTGAGCTATACCATGACCTGCATAAATGAGCTCCTTCACCGACAATAATTCAACCCTATTATTATTTCCGTCGTATTATAAAAGTTCTGCCTTTTTTTATGAGCTACTAACTTTTTAAATTTGACCCGATGCTTTGAACCCGACACTCGGAATGCGTTGCTGCCTGTGCTTGCTCTCTTTTTAATTAGCTTTTACTTTTTACAGAATATTATGTGGTTTATGTAATAACATAACCTGACTTTGCATACAAAAGTATTCAATTGTAATGAAGCTAGAACCTGGAAGACTTCTTCACATATGTAGGTTGCCCTTGCTGACCTCCATAACATACCACTTTCCTGGCTGCCTCTGGTCTTAGTCCATTGAGACTCCTAGCGAGAGGAAGCATGCAGATCTGGAAAATTGATGCGAAGCCAAAGCTCCTAACTTGCATTTGTGTCCCCGGTGAATTTGTGGGTGCAGGCGGAGTGAAGAGTCCATCCTGACTCTACAGTGCCTTAAAGTATTCACACCCCTTGACATTTTTCACATTTTGTAAACGTAAATGTATTTGTGTTTGGTCTAACATATAAAATCCCAATAAAAGTGACCACATCATTTTGAAGTGGAAGGAAAATGATAAATGGTCTTCAAAATGTTTTACAAACAGTGTGGGGTACATTTGTATGGTGCCCCCCGAAGTCAATACTTTGTAGAACCGCCTTTCTCTGCAATTACAGCTGCAAGTCTTTTTGTGTTGGGCTCAGAAGAGCTGGTGGCTACTAGTGCTTTGGGCTCTCAGCAGAGCTGGGGGCCTACTGGTGCGTTGGGCTCTCAGCAGAGCTGGGGGCCTACTGGTGCGTTGGGCTCTCAGCAGAGCTGGGGCCTACTGGTGCGTTGGGCTCTCAGCAGAGCTGGGGCCTACTGGTGCGTTGGGCTCTCAGCAGAGCTGGGGCCTACTGGTGCGTTGGGCTCTCAGCAGAGCTGGGGGCTACGACCTGCGTTGGGCTCTCAGCAGAGCTGGGGGCTACGACCTGCGTTGGGCTCTCAGCAGAGCTGGGGGCTAATACTGCATTGGGGGCATCGGCACTGGGGCTACGGCCGAGCGGGGATCTGCTGAAGGAGTGTACAGGATTCTACTGGGCCCCTTTAAAACGTATAGACAATCAACACACACATGGAATTTTCTTGGCTTCCTTGAAATTGTTACATTAGGCGTCAATTGTTTCGTTGTCTGTGCTGGTAATTTGGTTGATTTTGATGTCGGTGGTACGCAAGCACCAATCCAAAAAGAGGATCTCGTTGGGGCCCCAACAAGTCGGTGGGCCAATCCCCCCTGTTGGTCAGCCTTCTCCGAGGCCTCCACCTGCCTGTCCTCCTGTCTAAGTGGCTCAGTCTGCAGAGGATTAGCGTATATTTATTTTTTGTAAGGGCAGCTGACACTTCGGAGTAATTTTTTAGATAAATGATCTCCGCAAACAATGTCTGAGCAGCGACAGAGGCGGCTGCTGATCTCCCCTCTTCCATGCAGTTCCTGGCCTCTCTCTGTGTTTTGAAGGCCTCCTCCCTCTGCCATGTGACGTGCGGCTCTCTGAGAAGCAGACAATGGGAGATTTCCTCATAGCCGCTTTCTCCATGAACCGTGCAATGTCAACAGGCAGACTTTCCACATTACCGCGGTCTGCGGAGGGAGAGATTTTTCGGCGAGGGTCTCGTGAGCCTTTTAGTGCAACCCAAACAGATTAAAGTGCATCTAAACCCAAGGACAAAAATAGAATATCTTGCTGCTTACCAGTCCTTGGCTGCATTCGTTTTTTTTTTTTTTCACTTGCTGATCCTGCCAGTAGCACACTTGTCCTAGGGTGACAACGCTCAACCACGGCACTGTGTCTCTGGAGGAGCGGTGTTGTCACCCTAGGACGGTAAGTGTGTTAGGACTACAAAACATCCTCGCTAATTCTAAGGCAGATCGGAGTGGGGGGGTGTTCTGAAGTCTTGCCCTAGGGTGACAACCCTGTTCTATCATAGATACAGGACAGCGAGTGAGCGTTGTCACCCACAGAGGCAGCTCTAGGCTTTGTGAGGCCTTAGGCAAAACTTGACATGGGGGGGTCCCCACTCACGCCCATGATCTGGAAAAATAATTCAAGGACAAGAGCCACTTCACTACAACCCTGACCAGTGGTCTGTGGGCAGGGGGCTTATCGGAATCTGGAAGCCCCCTTTAACAAGGCGGCCCCCAGGTCCTGCTCTTTAATAATAACTAAGGGGCGCGGGCCACCCGTGATGTCAACGGGTGAACCCGCCCCTTGTGACGACATTGCCTGAGGGCATGCTGGGTCATTGACGTCACAAGGGGTGGTGTCACCGATATTCACTGTTTTTTAGGGACGCTGGCGGGCCCCGTTCCTGAGTCGGGGCTCATAGCGCTGCGGGAGCACATCAGCGTTAAGGTCCCCTGTCCCTCAAAACTGGGGTAATGCATTGGGCAAGTTAGGCGGACCGTGAGGCCCCTGTGAGTGCAAGGACTTGGCGACCGCCTAATTAAGGAGCCGTCTCTGGTCACCCAAGAACAGGAAGTGTTACTGGCGGGATCACCGGGTCAAAAATAAAGTGGACTTATTACAAGGACTTTTCCTCTTCTTCTTGTTCCTCTAGGTTTGGGAATGCGTCTAAACCTGCTGCTCCTCTGAAAGGCGATCCTGTGTTCAGATCAGTTTTCAGGGGCAATTAAGAAGCGGCGAATAGCCGCCTAAAAAGAAAACTAAAGATGCTTCCACATTTTTAAGGTCCGGTAAGCACCAAAATATTTAACTACAAGGATTCTGTTTGCCGCCGTTTCGCTTATAGTCGTGGTTAGAGGGCTTCTTTAGCCATAGCGGCCAACTGCGCACAGTTTGAAACTGAATTAATTACTCCAGAGTAAAAAATAGAGACCTTTTGGAGGGAACGCCGGACAGATGAAGATATTTTTAAACAGGTCAATCCGTCCAACTGGCGAACATTTGGCGGGCGCGCTCCTGCCGCTCGCTCTCCATGGGAGGGGGAGGAGGGGGTTCTGTGATGTCTCAACGTCTCCTTTCCCTACCTGCTTACTGAGCTGTCATCTGTCATTAGAGTGGAGGGGGAGACGCTGTACAGAGGGCGGTGACATGTACACTACATGTATAGGACGCGTTCGCCGCGCTCTTATCGCTGTCCATGCCGGTTAAACTCAAGGCCTGTTATCCGAGCAGAAAGACGTCTTGTATTCCTGGATTTGAGTTTGTGAAAGGAGTAATAGTTGATTTAAAGGTTTTCAGCTGTTATATTTATGCTGCTATTATTATTATTATTATTATTATTATTATTATTATTATATAATATAATTTTTATTACATTTTATAAGATTTTTATTATATTTTATAATTTTATTGCTTATTTATATTTTTTATAGGATTATTATATTTTATAATCATCTTATTAAATTTTATAATTTTTTTTTTTTTGTTTTTTTTTTTTGTTTTGCCTTTTTCCAACTGGCCGTCGGTGTCATGGGGGGGGGCATTCTTCCAACTGGCGGACAGTGTCATGGGGGGCCTTCTTCCAACTGGCAGCCAGTGTCATGGGGGGGGGCCTTCTTCCAACTGGCGGCCAGTGTCATGGGGGGGCCTTCTTCCAACTGGCGGCCAGTGTCATGGGGGGGGGGGGGCTTCTTCCAACTGGCGGCCAGTGTCATGGGGGGGGGGGCCTTCTTCCAACTGGCGGCCAGTGTCATGGGGGGGGGGCCTTCTTCCAACTGGCGGCCAGTGTCATGGGGGGGGGCCTTCTTCCAACTGGCGGCCAGTGTCATGGGGGGGGGGGCCTTCTTCCAACTGGCGGCCAGTGTCATGGGGGGGGCCTTCTTCCAACTGGCGGCCAGTGTCATGGGGGGGGGGGCCTTCTTCCAACTGGCGGCCAGTGTTATGGGGGGGGCCTTCTTCCAACTGGCGGCCAGTGTTATGGGGGGGGGCCTTCTTCCAACTGGCGGCCAGTGTTATGGGGGGGGGCCTTCTTCCAACTGGCGGCCAGTGTTATGGGGGGGGGCCTTCTTCCAACTGGCGGCCAGTGTCATGGGGGGGGCCTTCTTCCAACTGGCGGCCAGTGTCATGGGGGGGGGCCTTCTTCCAACTGGCCACAAATTTATTTATTTTTAACAGAGGTTCTCTGAGACCTGAAAATTTTATTTTAATGTTTTTTTGTTTTTTTAAGGGTTTTTCTGGGTAATTACATTGAGAAAAGGTGGTCAGAGGTAGACTCTTAAAAACCTAAAAAAGTGAATACCTATGTAGACCACATTATCTCTGTTTGACTAACAAGCAAACGGCTTGTGCTGACAGGTGAGAAGGTATTATGTCTGAGCAGGCCAGGTATGGTGATGGAAGAGACGTCTCCAGCTGGAAAGTCCAAAACAGACCAAGAAGGAAGTTACCAATGTGAAATAATAAAGCACCAAGAGAAAAAATACTAATTTGTTAAACAGTATTTCCAGTTTTGGGGCACGTGAGCGCTGAATGTTGGATAGTTCCTCAGTGCTGCCGCTTGTCTGGCTGTTGCTCCATTTTTCCTGCAGAAGGGTCTAAAATGGATTTGAGCTCCATGATGGCTTTGGGTCATTTACAAAATGCTAAAGACCCATTGTGGCCATAGATTGCATAACCAACGCATCAAAATTTTACTCGAGGAGCCTACCACCAGACCATTTGTTTTAACAACAATCTTCCTATTAGAGTGTGTGTTTGTGTTTGTGTTTGTGTTTTTTATGTAGCTCACCTATGAAAGCCTCCCTTGTAAAGACCTCCTAAAAGCCCTGAGACCGTTGCTGGGTGCTGCCATCTTGGATGTGATATCGGCAGCCCAGCACTTAAGTGACTCTCTTTAGCAGAGGTAGGCAACTTGGCACTCCAGCTGTGGTGAAGCTACAAGTACAGTCATTCTTCCGGGAGTCCTACTATGGGGGTCAGCCTTCAGCAATATCTCATGGGACATGTAGTTTCATCATAGCTGGAGGGCCAAGGTTGCCTGCATCTGTTTTTATATAGTTTTTCCCCTTCGCTGCCCACCTTGGCTGCTAGGTAAGTTACCGTATTTACTCGAGTATAAGCCGACCCGAATATGAGCGAGGCACCTAATTTTACCACCAAAAAAATTTGAAAACTAGGGTGAGAAATTCAGCAGCTACAGTAAGTTGAATAGAGGGTCAGCAATGCCCATTTGCACCCTCACTGTGCCCATTTACATGCCTCAGCCTCGCTGAGGCATGCAGATGGGCACAGTGAGGCTGAGTCATGCAGATGGGCACAGACCCATCTGCACAGCCTTGCTGTGCCCATCTGCATGCCTTATGATCTCTCAGCACTGTGATATGCAGACTAGTCAGCTGCCGTGCAGTGTAACAAAACCCCGCCGCCTCCTCATCCTAGTCCAAGACGGAACACTGACTGTTTCCCAGCAGTCAGTGTTCAACCAATCACGAACGAGGACGAGGAGAAGGCGGGGCTTTGTTACACTGCATGGCCGCCGACTAGACTGCATATCACAGCGTCGCGAGATCATAAGGCTGCAGATGGGCACAGTGAGGCAGGGAGACTCAAGTATAAAGCCAAGGGGTGGATTTTTCGGCACAAAAAAATTGCTGAAAAACTCGGCTTATACTTGAGTATATACGGTATTGAGGGAGGGGCAGAGAAGCTGGGCCAGCACAGATGGTAGTTGGGCCTTCCCAGAAGAGAAGGCTATCACAGAGGAGGTAGCTGTGGTAGGGAATTGACTCTTCCTAGAGTTGGTTCAAATTCATATGGCAAGCCAGAAAACACATTTATGGAAAATAATTGTGCAAGTATTCTACAATACTGAAATTTTCTGTCTTTACGTGCAAGTTTTTTGGTGACAGGACCTCTTTAATCTCACTTTAAGTCACCAGTGGAAATGGCATTCAATTAATTTTTTTTCTGAGCTTTTTATTTTTGGGACCCTTTCCGGGCAGCTTCCAAATGCTCACCAAATGCTGCTGTTGTTTTTTTAAGCCAATGAAATGGCAATCCTCGAGTACCCAGCCTACAGCTTGGAATATGTGAACTTTGTTAGGTGTTTATACAGCTTGCTTTGTGGGATTTACCACTGAGCGTGCCAGCAATATTCGGTGGGGGGGTTATGGCTTTGTGCAAGCCTTTCTTTTCATGTTGGTTGGCCAAACTCTTCCTTGGCTTTGCGCACTGCAGGCCGGGAATCCCAAGGAGAGTGTTTTAGATGGTAGTGGGGGTTTTTAGCTCGGGAGCTTCATCTGAGGTCTGGACGTTGGACGGGAGAATGATGGATTGGCCAAAATGTTTTTACTGTGCTGATGGCAGCTGGAGGGTCTCCATGGGCAGCAGGTTGAAATGACTTTGTCGTTGGCCACTGATTGCCCTTTGTGCTTGGATGAAAGCAACATAACCAGTCCTCCTCTGAGTCTTGTGTTGTGATCACCTCAAAAACATACACATGGCATTCAATCTGGATCTAGAGCGACCAATATAATAAATATAATAAAGGAAAAAAGATTATTGTGCCATCATGAGAAACTGAAAGTAAGACAGACACCTACAAGTACATGTTTTATGTACCACCAGTGTCGGGGGGGAGGGGGGGTGCCTTCTTCCAACTGGCCACCAGTGTCGGGGGAGGGTGCCTTCTTCCAACTGGCCACCGGTGTCGGGGTGGGTGCCTTTTTTTCCAACTGGCCACCGGTGTCGGGGTGGGTGCCTTTTTTTCCAACTGGCCACCAGTGTCGGGGTGGGTGCCTTTTTTTCCAACTGGCCACCAGTGTCGGGGTGGGTGCCTTTTTTTCCAACTGGCCACCAGTGTCGGGGTGGGTGCCTTTTTTTCCAACTGGCCACCAGTGTCGGGGTGGGTGCCTTTTTTTCCAACTGGCCACCAGTGTCGGGGTGGGTGCCTTTTTTTCCAACTGGCCACCAGTGTCGGGGTGGGTGCCTTTTTTTCCAACTGGCCACCAGTGTCGGGGTGGGTGCCTTTTTTTCCAACTGGCCACCAGTGTCGGGGTGGGTGCCTTTTTTTCCAACTGGCCACCAGTGTCGGGGTGGGTGCCTTTTTTTCCAACTGGCCACCAGTGTCGGGGTGGGTGCCTTTTTTTCCAACTGGCCACCAGTGTCGGGGTGGGTGCCTTTTTTTCCAACTGGCCACCAGTGTCGGGGTGGGTGCCTTTTTTTCCAACTGGCCACCAGTGTCGGGATGGGTGCCTTTTTTTCCAACTGGCCACCAGTGTCGGGGTGGGTGCCTTTTTTTCCAACTGGCCACCAGTGTCGGGGTGGGTGCCTTTTTTTCCAACTGGCCACCAGTGTCGGGGTGGGTGCCTTTTTTTCCAACTGGCCACCAGTGTCGGGGTGGGTGCCTTTTTTTCCAACTGGCCACCAGTGTCGGGATGGGTGCCTTTTTTTCCAACTGGCCACCAGTGTCGGGGTGGGTGCCTTTTTTTCCAACTGTCCACCAGTGTCGGGGTGGGTGCCTTTTTTTCCAACTGGCCACCAGTGTCGGGGTGGGTGCCTTTTTTTCCAACTGGCCACCAGTGTCGGGGTGGGTGCCTTTTTTTCCAACTGGCCACCAGTGTCGGACAGACACCTACAAGTACATGTTTTATCTTCAAGACTTCTGAAGTCCTAAAGTGGCCTATATGTGAAATGTGTTGGTAGGAACATCAACTTGCAACTGTCTTTTCTGCAATGTAGAGTTGAAAATTTAAACCTGCCTGATTTTAGCTTCTGCGTGCATCGAGATCTTTTCCTATTACGGAACCCTTTGCCCAATATTGTCTATTCTATAGCTGACATATTAATGTCCTTTTGCTGTCTCTAAGGGTGCCCATTCTGACAAATTAATGTTCTGCAAGGGTTCCTCTAAATCTGAAAATGGGATTTCAAGGGTTCCTCGAGATCTGAAATGAATTTCAAGGGTCCCTCTGAACTGTGTTCCTTTTTAGGGTAAAAATATGGGGAAGACACTCGGGAAGGACTTTAAAGCGGATGTCCGCTGAAAAAAAAAATATTAAAAACCATCGGCTACAAATACTGCAGCTGCTGACTTTTAATATCGGCACACTTACCTGTCCTGGAGTCCAGCGCCATCCGCAGCAGATGAAGAGCGAACGTCACTCTGCTGCCCCCCGCCATCCTCTGTGAGGGAACCAGGAAGTGAAGCGCTCCGGCTTCACTGCCCGGTTCCCTATGGCGCATGCGTGAGTCGTGATGCGCCCTGCTGACTGGCTCCCGCTGTGTTCTGGGAGCTGAGTGTTTCCCAGAACACAACGGGGGGGACGGGAGGTGACATCTACCCGCAGACTGTGTGGCCGGAAGTGGGTGCAAATACCTGTCTTTAGACAGGTATCTGCACCCCCTCCCCCCTGAAAGGTGTCAAATGTGACACCGGAGGGGGGGAGGGTTTCCGATCAGCAGGAGTTCCACTTTAGCGTGGAGCTCCGTATTAAAGATCAAGTGTCATACTGCTGGCTCTTCCAAGTGGCATTGGTCCAAGAATTAAGCAGGCAGGCAGAATATTTCCTCCGCAGTGATGGTTGGAATGCCACCTTCCAGACCGCTTAAAAGATCATTGATGTCAAACCCCCTGGCTCTTCCGAGTGTCAATAACCCCAAGACCATGCAGGAACCATCAAATGGGAATTCAATCAGCTACAGAACCCCTAGCAACATTACAAATGTGGCACCATAGTGGGATTTGACTTGAAAACCTAGCAACCTCAGAAGGAACCCTTGTTGGGAATGGCAGCTGTAGCCAATCAAAATCGACATCCAGCTCTGCCCCCTTTTTATTCTTGGGGTGAGTTGTGACATACATGGAGTATAAGTGCTCATAATTTGGTAAAACATCAATGATCAGATTTACACTTTTATATGTAGAAACGTCTTTTAAAACCAAAGGAAATGTACATTCTTCATCAGTGCTGCATGAAAAGAGAGCACTGGCTAAAATTCCCCCATAATTTTGTCACATGCAGAAGATTACATAAAAAATGTTTTGTTTTTATATCGAATTTATAATGTATAAAAATGTTTGTTTCCGTCTGATATATTTATGTACTCCATTTCGTTTTTGGTTTTATTTCATTTATAAGAGATTATATATATATATATATATATATATATATATATATATATATATATATATATATATATATTTATTTATTTATTTATTTATTTATTTCACTTTTTATTACATATTAATAATTTTGTGTCGTCATTCAAATGTTTTGACGCATATAATATCTATTGTAAGGATAGGTCAATATAACAATCCTATGTATTGATCTTTTTCCTTTATGTAACTTTTTTTTTTACATGTATTATGTATTGGGTCATTATAACAATCCTTCAGGAAGGCCTTAAATACGGATATTGTTTCTCCGGTTTCTGTTTTCTTGATCTTCAATCAAGCAAAGGATGATAATTTATATAACTTTAAAAAATAATGAATAACAACATTTAAAAAGTTTAAAAAAATAACCAATTCCAGCAGGAAAAATATAAATAGTAAATCCCTTCTCCCCCCCCCCTCTTTTTTTTTTTTTTTTTTTTTTTATCAATCTTTTTAAATTGAGTGATCTGTGAAATGGTCAAACCTATAACTAATCATTTGTCAGATTTTTTTTTAAACAATATTGCTACATGTATGTTCAACAGTACAGACTTATTCTGGCTCATGATGGGAAATGCCACTGTCCCATACATTTTTGGATGTGATGTGCACTTTTTTTTTCTGTTCCAGCTCTTTCAGTTGAATTTTTAGGATTATAGAACTCCCCAGGTGAGCAGGAACAGAGTTAGGAGTTTCAGCTTTAGAATTCCTCTGGAGCATCCAATCCTAGAAGAAGCCAGACACTGACTCCTCTCCACCTAGAACTAAAATATCCATCACTCTGAGGGCAATGCCTCTTGGATGTGAGAAGCTCTCAGCTGATTGTCACGTCTGTGGTTCTGAGCATGCTCCGTCAACAGGCTCTCCGCAGGCAGGTAAGAACAGGCCTTGGGATTACGCCGAGGAGTATCTGTTGAAAGATTTGATTGCTCCAGCAAGATCATGGCCGTCTTAATTCCCCATGTAGCAAATCGTCTCTTTACAAAGAGGATTTTTGGAGGAGAGCGCATTGTGTGTGCGCATGTAATTCTATAAATCCCCTTCTAATTATCAATGGCATCATAAGAAACTTACTCATCTGATGGCCATAATTGAATGCTGAGCTTAGCTGAGTTTTTATGATATATCTCTTAATGCAACTGATTGTATATAAGGGATAAAGGAGGAGTGATGGAGCTTAATGAGACTGGGAGAAACATGACTAATTCTCAGGATCACTCCTCATTCTGTATGTATGCACAGTAATACTTCTCCTCTTGTCCTGTATGTTGGGTGTAATTCTCGGTATCTGTCCTTATTCTGTATGTATGGACTCTGCACAGTACTACTTCTCTTGCCTTGTATGCCGGGTGTAATCCTTGGTATCGGTTCTTATTCTCTATGTATGTACTCTGCACAGTACTACTTCTCTTGTCCTGTATGTCAGGTGTAATTCTCGGTATCTGTCCTTTATTCTGTATGTATGGACTCTGCACAGTACTACTTCTCTTCTCCTGTATGCCGGGTGTAATTCTCCCTTATTCATGGAAATCTCTTTGTAAATCTCCCTGTGACTGACAGGACACGACACAGTGAAATTGGGTACCATTAGATGACGCTTTGTTGTATATACATGGCAGACAGTTTATCCTTTTTATATAAACATTCCTCGTCGTTCTGCTTCTCGAAGACGAGACTTCACCAGTCCCAATCGCTCTGTAAAGCTGTGATATATATATATATATATATATATATATATATATATATATATATATATATATATATATATATATATATATATATATATATATATATATATATATATATATATATATATATATATTCGAAATTAAAAAATATAAAGATAATATTTCATTTTGTTTTTGTAAATTTTTATTTTGTGTGTGGTTTACACACACTCAAAATAAAAATATAAAGATATGTATACAATTATATATTTTGTTGTTTTTTATTTTATTTATTTTATTTATATTTTTAGTGTGTGTGTGTGTGTGTGTGTGTGTGTGTGTGTGTGTGTGTGGTTTTTTTTTTTTTTTTTTTCTTCTTCTTTCTACTGATCCTGACCCAGGCAGTACCCTGCAACCATTTCCAATAATGCCTAAAGGGGAACCCCGTGAAGTTTTTCCAACCAGTTTTAATAACCATTCACAGCTAAAGCACTGAGACTTGGTGTGTGTGTGTGTGTGTGTGTATAATTATTATTATTATTATTATTATTATATATTTTTTTTTATGAATAAATTCATGATGGGTCACAATACTCAGCCAAAGGACCTCTAACAATATAAATAAAAAATCCTGTGATTTTGCCAAGGCTGACATTGAGGTCATCAGTCTGCTGCAGGAAGTCTGAAGCATTTCCTGCGTTTTCTCTCCTACAGTGATCACTGTACAGTGTGCGTTATAACATTGCAGCAGGTCACAAGGTCAGAGGCTGATCTGTACCTCACATTTTGTGAACCCAGTCTAGAACTGTTACAACCCTCAGGATTTATGTGATTGTCATATCTGAGCCAGCATCTCCGTGTAGGAAGCCAATGGTGACCCTGGGCGATGCCTAAATAAACTTGGTTCCGTTCTAGAGATAAAATGAGTAAAGCCATCTTCCAAGGGTTTGCTGTGATCTAGATGGGACAAGAAAAAAAGGCCTTCAAGTGTTACAAAGACCTATTGCATGGTATGTGGCACTTTACATGAAAAAGGTAACTGACACAAGGTCCGTTTTTGCTAAATAGGGGTACAATTTTTAGAGAACGTCCTTTCTTATGGACACCCTGGACGACTGTTCAATGCAAGATCTGTGAGTAGGGCCGTGCAACTCTAATCCTTTTACCAAATTCTTATCTGGCAAGCACAACACAAGTTTGGTGACACATTTTGGTCACCTCCACCATATGGAGCTTGGCACCAAAACTTGAGCATTTGTGAAGGACCAGTGGTGGTCAGGCTGTTGCTGCCGGTGTGTGTGTGTGTGTTTTTGTATATAGAAACCTTTTTGTATCTGCTGTGCATTTTTTGTAGGGATCTGTTTTTTGTATTTGATGGATAACGACAGACTCTGGATAACGTCGCTCTCCAGACAGGCTCGGGTAATTTCCAGTAATTGGAGACACAGAGGGTATTTCAAGGGCAAAGTCTTCCCAGGGTGGATTACAGCAGAGGCAGTGGTGCTGATGGAACAAAAAAAATATATATTTTATTTTGGTTTTATTGGTTTCATTTGTTTCTGGTATTTATTTATTTGGTTATTTAATACAGGCAAAACCCTTGTATTGGAATGCTTTTTGTAGGTTCATATCATTGGCCTCCTCTTTAGGACCGTTATGGGTGCAGCACGTGGCTTAGCAAGTTGTTGGCTTCTAGCACCACCTTGGTGTCCTTTGCCAATGGGTAACTAGCTTGGCATCGTCAAATTCTCACTGTGTGGGTAAAGGATCAGTACTGCCCGTCCTTAGAAAAGTGGAGAAAGGAAGTTTAGGTGCACTTAGACCGAATTATAATGGTTCAAAAAATGTCAGGCAAAATGGTCATCCCTCACACATTTTCACTTCATTAAATCTGGCTCTCTTTGAAAAAAGTTTGGACACCCCTGCCCTAAAGCATCCTTCTAAAACTTGAAGATTGGGTTACCATTTTTAGGTCTTTGGGCACTTTGACGCGTCTTTTCCAGCCTTGTGACCCAGAAGACCTCCACGTTGATGAACTTTGATGGAATGATCCTAGACAAGATTTGATCTCTCTCTCTAAAACCTTCTAATACTTGAAGATCAGATTGTGATCTCGGGTCTATGGGCACCTTATGACTTGTCTTTTGCAGCCCCATGACCCAGAAGAAACCCATGTAGATGACCTTGGTCTACAATCTTTCCATTATCAATGTTTGGTTCCTCTCCCTTAAGTTTCCTTCTGATACTTGAAGATTGGGGTGCCATTTTAGGTCTGTGGGTATCGTTGACTCGCCATTTTCTAGCCTCTATACCAAGAAGATTCCACGTTGGTGATCATAGTTGATGGAATGATTGTAGACCATTTTTTTGTCTCTCCCTCTAAAGCATCATACTTGAAGATTGGGTCACGGTTTTAGTTCTTTGGGCATCTTATGACTCTTTTGCAGCTTTGTGACCCAGAAGACTTCCACATTGATGAACTTTGATGATGGAATGATCATAGACCAGATTTGATCTCTCTCCCTAAAACCTTCTAATACTTGAAGATCAGGTTGTCGTCTCGGGTCTATGGGCACCTTATGACTTGTGTTTTGCAGCCTCAGGGTCCAGAAGAACCCAATGTTTGGTTCCTCTCCCTTAAGTGTCATTCTGATATTTGAAGATTGGAGCTCCATTTTAGGTCTGTAGGCATCGTTGACTCGCCGTTTTCTAGCCTCCTTACCAAGAAGATCCCACGTTGGTGAGCATTGTTGACGGAATGATTGTAGACCATGTTTGGTCCTTCTCTCTAAAGCGTCATACTTTTAAGATTGGGTCACTTTTTA
This sequence comes from Rana temporaria, assembly GCF_905171775.1. Classification (NCBI taxonomy): domain Eukaryota; kingdom Metazoa; phylum Chordata; class Amphibia; order Anura; family Ranidae; genus Rana; species Rana temporaria. Next base: position 112,219,764 of record NC_053501.1, read on the forward strand.
GGTCTATAGGCACCTTATGGCTCGTCTTTTGCAGCCTCAGGACCCAGAAGAACCCAATGTTTGGTTCCTCTCCCTTAAGTGTCATTCTGATACTTGAAGATTGGGGCACCATTTTGGGTCTGTGGACCCGGTTTTGACTTTGTCTTTTTCGAGCCACATGACCCAGAAGATCTCCCTGTTGTAAAAAGTAACAGTTTTCTTCATCGTTAAATTCTCCATAAAAGGTTGCTTTTTTCTTGGTCCTTTCCCTCCTGCTGATTTAGAATGACTGCTTCGCAATTAAACACGACTCGCTGAAATGTTTTTTGCTCATTTTTAATTTTTTTCCCTTCAGTAGTTTTTTTCTCTTTTTTTTTTTTTCTTTTGTTTCCGTACAGAATTGTAATGTTTGCCTGCTCTTTACAAATCCTGCTGGCAGGGATTTCTATGAGGTGAAAAGGTTCTGGTCTGTCTGGGCAACAATGTAGAGCTTATCCTTCTCGGCTGAGAGGTGTTCAACAAGAGTTACTACAGCGATTTCCCAGATTGATTTAAGGTGTAATAGCTCACGGGCCTGCTAGGGCGATTGCTTCACACGGCTGCTGTTGGCAGCAACAATTTTTATTGGCGCGGTGTGAATTTATGTGCCTTTTATTGTTGCCTAACACAATAGAATACTGTTTAGAGGCAGAATTATTTTGTTTAAAGGGTCAGTCCACTTACAACTTATAGGTCGATGTTTGGTAGATGCTGGATCGGTAAACCTGGTGACTAATATCTCAGGGACTCAAAATTCTTGGGTCTGTACACCTGCTGTGCCTATTATGAGGGGTTCCCACCATCCCTGTGTGGATTTCCCAGGTCTTTACACCTGTTGTGCCTATTATGAGGGGTTCCCACCATCCCTGTGTGGTGTTCCTGGCTCATGTGCTGAACAAGCCTCCTAAAGTAAACCAAAATCCCTGACTGAGCTCATGATGTTTGTGTGTCACATGCTCCCCCTCCCAGACACTGCAGCTCACAGTGGGAGGATTCCAGCAAAGTAGGTGCTGTCAATCAAAGTAGTGGGTGGGACTAGATGTGGCTTAAGTGGTGATTGACCAGCTACAGGCTTATGAATCAACAGTGACCATGCCACAGCTCCTGTAACATTATCTTACCGTAATGCAACTTTGCGCTTCAGAAGCAGTGCAGCATTGTTGTCACCCATCTGAAGATCTTTTTTCTTTAAGCTGTGATTTAGATTTTTTTGCACAAATATTAAAGACTGTAGTTCTAATTTAATGCAAACAATTTTTTTCCTCGCTACGGAAGATGGGATTAAGGGTGGAGTTGAATCTTCTAATACATTTGGTGGCTTAATCCAATTATCAAAGAGGCGCTAAAGCTAAGCTCATCAATCCATCATGCTTGGTGGATCATTTATCCTTCAGGCTCTCTGGCGTGAAGGTATTGTAGTGTTGAACTTTTCATTGACTATTGATTTTTTTTTTTTTTCAGTTGATCCTTCCTTCCTTCCTTCCTTCCTTCCTTCCTTCCTTCCTTCCTTCCTTCCTTCCTTCCTTCCTTCCTTCCTTCCTTCCTTCCTTCCTTCCTTCCTTCCTTCCTCCCTTCCTTCCTCCCTTCCTTCCTCCCTTCCTTCCTCCCTCCCTTCCTTCCTCCCTTCCTCCCTTCCTCCCTTCCTCCCTTCCTCCCTTCCTCCCTTCCTCCCTTCCTTTCCTTTTTCCTTTCCTTTCCTTTTTTTTCCTTTCCTTTTTTCCTTTCCTTTTTTCCTTTCCTTTTTTTCCTTTCTTCCTTTCCTTTTTTTCCTTTCCGTTTTTTCCTTTCCTTTTCTTTTTCTTTTCTTTTTCTTTTCTTTTTCTTTTCTTTCTTTCCCTGAACCCCAGGCAGACAAAAAGAATGAAGAGAGGGCGCACCAACCCTGTGCATTACCCAAGTAGTATTTATTAAAATCAAAAAGAATGAAACCTACCCACAAACAAGTGGATAGTAAAAGCAAGCTGGAGTTCACAATGGACAAAAAGCAACCAGGTCACCAGGACACATGTCCGACAAGCCGGAGGACCTTCCAGATGGCTGACGCGTTTCGAGGGGAGATACCCTCTTCCCCAGAGGCCACTTGGGTAATGCGAAAAGTTTGGTGCGCCCTCTTCATTCTTTTACAGTGTTGGGTATCCCCTGACCCTTGGATGGCAGCAAGGCCTGTGCATGTACTGGGAGTCATAGGAATTCCAGGCTTCTTCCCTTGCCATCGCACTACTGTTGAGCGCAGGAGATTTTGTTGGACTGAGACAAAAAGATGCAAATGAATGCAGCTCTGTATTACTGCATCATTGTGTGTGTGTGTGTGTGTGTGTGTGTGTGTTTGTTTTTTTTGTGCTAGCAGGGTCAGTACCTGAAACATGACGTTGGTATCTGCCTTTTTAGAGTCCTTGTACAGCACAGCTCAGCCTGGCGCTCTGATTGGAGGAGAGGGTAGAATGACCAAGAGATGAGCTCATCAGTCTGCTGCTTCTCTTTTCACTGTCCAGAAATTGAATGTATGTGTATGTATGTATGTATGTATGTATGTATGTATGTATGTATGTATGTATGTATGTATGTATGTATGTATGTATGTATGTATGTATGTATGTATGTATGTATGTATGTATGTATGTGTATATATATATATATATATATATATATATATATATATATATATATATATATATATATATATATATAGTATTGTGACAGGAAGTCAGGTAAATCTGTGGGTGTTGTCATTGATGAGACATACATTTCTGCCTTGTTTAGACGATACACAGATGGTTATCGGGCGTCGGCTACAAACGTAGCCAGAGAAAGGCTAAAGGCCGTTGAAAAACTTCAGCTGTTCAGAATGAGGCAATTAAGGCCTCTATAAGAAGTCCAGAGGGTTACCACTAATTGCTGCATCATTCCTAAGGCTTTGTGAGTAGGAGAGCAGCGTACTGAAAGTCTCCTGAGGAGGTGAGGAGACCATTGATTTTTCTGTGTGATAAAAATCAAAACACTATTGTTTTGTGCTGTATGACCAGCACTGTCTACCCAGCAGTAGGCTGTGCTAGACTTTATAGATAGGTTCCTGTGTGGAAGGTAGACGCCCAAAGTAGCTAGAGTTTATTTTATGTTTGATTTTGTTTATGCTGTTTGGATGCTTGCAATTGTTTTCCAGCAAGATGGAAGAATAAACCAAAATTTTGTTTTCAACCGTCTTCGACTGCCAGTCTGAATAAATTCAGTGTGTAGTGAACCCATCCAAGGGGTCACACACCCCGCTACCGAGCTAACCCCTTACAATATATCTCTTTCTCTATCTCTATCTATCTATCTATCTATCTATCTATCTCTCTATCTCCTTTTTTTTTTTTTTTGCTCTTTCTCTTTGTTAAAAAAAAAAACAATTTTCAAGGACTTCTAATGGAAATCTATTAAAAAAACATCAGTCATGTAGGATGACAATCAATCATTGAATTATTAATTGGCTATTTGTTTTGTGTTTGACCCGTTCCAGACCGTTGTACGTTCTGCCTAAAAATCTGTCCCTCAATCAGCCATTGCTTTTCTCGTTTGTGTTTATTTTTTTTATATATTTTTGCTTGTTGACAAATGTGGGGGGCTATTGAGGTGCTCCCAATGCACTTGCCTGGACGCCATTATGTTTGTACAATAAAGATGCACCTGGTAATTTAATATTTCAAAGATTCACTCAAGCTTTTTTTTTTTTCTCTTTTCTTTTGTTCCCGCAACCGCCGCTTTTAATCTGACAGCGGCTGTGGCGGCCCTGCCGTCTTGGCAATCCCATAAAAATGGCCGCCGGACGAGGCGCCTTCCCGAAGACTTCATACCGTCTGAGACAAAAGTCCTTTTGATCTCGGCATTCGGCGTTCCCATCATCCCTCATTCTATCTCTCGACTAAGATTTATTACATATACGAATTCCCCTCATCAATTATTTACAATGTGGCCTCCCGCTCCCCGAGGCGGTCTGCGCTGCACCATGGGCGTACACCAAAAAGGGAAAAAAAATACTTCAAATCCTTTTTTTTTTTATTTCCCTTAACAATGAAAAACGTGCACTTCCTCCCCTCGTGTCTTGGAAACTAAAAAACAAAATTGTTTTGCTGATAGACGTTGGGGCGGTTGTGCTCGTGGGTTGGGTGAGATGGCTGCCAGACGGGTCATTAGGGGCTCGGATTAATGGGTCCGGGATGGTGTGCTCTCCTGTAGATGCCACATTTAATGACTTCATTGTTAGGCTGGGTGATGGTTAGGTAGATCCTAATGTATTCTGGCATTACCGGCACTCGTGGTGTCATTCTTAAAGGGCACTGCAAAAAGTGGTGTGTTTTAAAGGCCCTGTGCCTTCTCCCTTGCCATTGTTTAAGTCAGAGGTTGCAATGTATCTGCCCGGTATATACAATGCTGGCGTATAAATAAATCTCTGTAATGTATGCAAGCCGGGATGAGGGTATAAAATCCTGCTCTGAGATATAAAGGCTTGTGTAGCCCCCCCTCTACATGCAGTGCTGACTCGGCATTCTGCAGAGCAGTCCTGACAATACAATCATTTGGTGTTTGCATCTCTCTATTCGATTCCTTGGCCCACTCTCTCCTCTCCCACGTGTTCTTCAGCCCGCTCTGTGGCTCACGTTTTCTGGCCCGCTTGATTGTCCTCTCTGGCCTACTCTGTCGGCTCTTATTTATTTTTTTGTGGTCCCACTCTCTTGCTCGACTCTTTCTTTACCCCGATTGTGTCTCTTCCTCTTCTGCCCTGCTCGGTTCTCTTCTTTCGTGTCCTACTCTCTCGCTCAACTCTTCTTCCCTGGCCTGATCAGCTCCTCCCCCCTTTTTTTTTTCTTGTCCGATCAGATCTCTTCTTCTCTGGTCAACTCTCTCGATTGACACTCCTTCTGACCCTCTTGGGTCTTCTTTTCTGGTCCACACTTTTGCTAGACTCTCTCTCCTCCTCCGTCCTGACCAGCTGTTCTTTTCTGGCCCACTTTCTGGCTCGACTTCCCTTCTCTTGCCTGATTAGTTGTCTTTTTTTCTGATCCACTCTCTCCCTTGACTCTCCTTCTGAGGCTCTGACCCGCTCGGTTCTCTTCTCTTCTGGTCTACTCTCGCTTGACTCGACTTCTGGCCCGCTTGGCTTTCTTCTTTTCTAGTCTACTCTTGCATGACTCTCCTCCTGACCCCTTTGGCATTAATTCTTTTCTGGTCTATTCTCGCTTGACTCTCTCTCCTTCTGACCGTTTTGGCTTTCTTCTTTTCTGGTCTACTTTCGCTTGACTCTCCTTCTCTGACCCGCTTGGCTTTCTTCTTTTCTGGTCCCACTTACTCACCTTCTGGCCCGCTTGGCTTTCTTCTTTTCTGGTCCCACTTACTCACCTTCTCCTTCTCTGACCCGCTTGGCTTTCTTCTTTTCTGGTCCCACTTACCTTCTGGCCTGCTTGGCTTTCTTCTTTTCTGGTCCCACTTACTCACCTTCTGCTTCTCTGATTCGCTTGACTCTCCTTCTCTGATTCGCTTGACTCTCCTTCTCTGATTCGCTTGACTCTCCTTCTCTGATTCGCTTGACTCTCCTTCTCTGATTCGCTTGACTCTCCTTCTCTGATTCGCTTGACTCTCCTTCTCTGATTCGCTTGACTCTCCTTCTCTGATTCGCTTGACTCTCCTTCTCTGATTCGCTTGACTCTCCTTCTCTGATTCGCTTGACTCTCCTTCTCTGATTCGCTTGACTCTCCTTCTCTGATTCGCTTGACTCTCCTTCTCTGATTCGCTTGACTCTCCTTCTCTGATTCGCTTGACTCTCCTTCTCTGATTCGCTTGACTCTCCTTCTCTGATTCGCTTGACTCTCCTTCTCTGATTCGCTTGACTCTCCTTCTCTGATTCGCTTGACTCTCCTTCTCTGATTCGCTTGACTCTCCTTCTCTGACCCGCTTGGCTTTCTTCTTTTCTGGTCCCACTTACTCACCTTCTGCTTCTCTGATTCGCTTGACTCTCCTTCTCTGATTCGCTTGACTCTCCTTCTCTGATTCGCTTGACTCTCCTTCTCTGATTCGCTTGACTCTCCTTCTCTGATTCGCTTGACTCTCCTTCTCTGATTCGCTTGACTCTCCTTCTCTGATTCGCTTGACTCTCCTTCTCTGATTCGCTTGACTCTCCTTCTCTGATTCGCTTGACTCTCCTTCTCTGATTCGCTTGACTCTCCTTCTCTGATTCGCTTGACTCTCCTTCTCTGATTCGCTTGACTCTCCTTCTCTGATTCGCTTGACTCTCCTTCTCTGATTCGCTTGACTCTCCTTCTCTGATTTGCTTGACTCTCCTTCTCTGATTCGCTTGACTCTCCTTCTCTGATTCGCTTGACTCTCCTTCTCTGATTCGCTTGACTCTCCTTCTCTGATTCGCTTGACTCTCCTTCTCTGATTCGCTTGACTCTCCTTCTCTGATTCGCTTGACTCTCCTTCTCTGATTCGCTTGACTCTCCTTCTCTGACCCGCTTGACTCTCCTTCTCTGATTCGCTTGACTCTCCTTCTCTGATTCGCTTGACTCTCCTTCTCTGACCCGCTTGGCTTTCTTCTTTTCTGGTCCCACTTACTCACCTTCTGCTTCTCTGATTCGCTTGACTCTGCTTCTCTGATTCGCTTGACTCTCCTTCTCTGATTCGCTTGACTCTCCTTCTCTGATTCGCTTGACTCTCCTTCTCTGATTCGCTTGACTCTCCTTCTCTGATTTGCTTGACTCTCCTTCTCTGATTCGCTTGACTCTCCTTCTCTGATTCGCTTGACTCTCCTTCTCTGATTCGCTTGACTCTCCTTCTCTGATTCGCTTGACTCTCCTTCTCTGATTCGCTTGACTCTCCTTCTCTGATTCGCTTGACTCTCCTTCTCTGATTCGCTTGACTCTCCTTCTCTGATTCGCTTGACTCTCTTCTTTTCTGGTCCCACTTACTCACCTGACTCTCCTTCTCTGATCCGCTCGGCTCTCTTCTTTTCTGGTCCCACTTACTCACCTGACTCTCCTTCTCTGATCCGCTTGGCTCTCTTCGTTTTTGGCCCGCTCTCTTGCTTTTTTTTTTCTTTTCGCTCTTGATCTCAGTCTTGCCAGTTAATGAAGGAATGCACCAAGCGATATGTAAAAATCCAGAATGCATGTTATCCAGAAGTATAATGCAAAAACTGCCCAAATTTTTTTTTTACACATCTTGTGCTTGGTGCATTCCTTCATTAACCAGCAAGACTGATATCAAGAGCGAAAAACAACAAAAGCAAGAGAGCGGGCCAAACATGAAGAGAGCCAAGTGGGTCAGAGAAGGAGAGTCAAGCGAGAGCAGACCACAAAAAAGAGCCGAGCAGGTCAGAAGAGGGCAGAAAATGAGGAGCCAACCAGGGCAATGAAGCGGAGTCGAGCAAGAGTGGGCCATAAAAAAATAAATATTAAAATATAATATTTTTATTATTCCCCCCCCCCCCCACAATTTTTACCCACCTTGTGTTTTGTATAGTAAGTTTGTATATATTCATGGAGGAAAATTGCAGATTATGCTTACTGTGAGAGGGGACAGAGCAGTGTAGCGAGCCGGATGGACTGGCCATTGGGACTACAGGGAGTTTCCCGGTGGGCCGATGGCTCAGTGGGCTGGCTTCAGTGACAGCGGACTGCCGCTCCTCTGTCTCTCCCTCCCCGCAGCACTCACCTGGGGGAACAAAGAAGCAGGGGGGAGGAGCAGGGGGGATGACAGGAGTTTGGGGGGAGGGGACAGACAGCTGACAACAGCTATGGCCTGGGAGTTTCTCACTTCTGCCTAAATGTATGTCTGGCCGCCATGGGAGAGACCTCTCAAATTGGGCCAGTCTGGATGAAGTCCGGTGCCAAATTTCTGTCCCAGTCCAGCCGTGGAGCCTCCCCATCCAGTCATTGCAGCCTTTCAAATGGTCCCATGCAGTTTAGTGTAACAGATCTCGCCAGGGGAATTTGGGGTAGAGGAGGGAGCTTTCCCAGCTATGTTTTCAGAAAATTGTGTCCGAGGATCCACTAGGGTGGGGGTCTTCAAACTATGGCCCTTCAGTTGTTCAGGAACTATAATTCCTAGAATGTCGGAGGTTTTACAATGCCTCATGGGATGTGTAGTTCCCCCCAACAGCTGTTTTGAGGATCCTTGCACTAGGGTATAAGTATTTGCAAGGGTTGTGGGGGGAGGGGTACCTTGAAATTCTGATTTTTATTTTTGGGGGAGTTTTCTTGAAAGAAAATTGAGAAGTGGGCAGATATCATTAAGGCATAATGAAGCGCCCTGAGTTGCCTATAGTGTTGACCTTGTGTTCTCTTTCCTAGTGTTGTGGGTTCACCATAACACTCCTGGGAAGGAGCTTTCATCTGGTGTTTGATTATGTCAAAGGGAAAGTCTT